>NW_028288580.1:0-151897 GCF_059628265.1 Tinamus guttatus | reverse complement strand
TTGCCTAGGAAACATACATTCTCAATCACACTCACACATACACACAGAGTCCCTCCTGAGGGACAACTGATTGGCAGGTCAAAAGGGCCTTGAGAAATCCTACTTATAGGACTAAGTGTTGGGAGCAAGGAGGGGGAAGGGGTCCTTGGGGCAGGCAGGGAGACCAAGTGGTGCACTCCCATCTCCAAAGACACTTGTGTAAGGAATTCCCATGATGACAGTCTTCCCTCTCCAAATTCAGGAGACTGTACTTAATAAGACATGGAGTTTCTAGACAGTTCTTAGCCTTGGGTCTCAATGCTCCATTCCTCAGACTACATTCTATGCAATGCTGATTGATAGGTGTTGCTTTCCCATGCAGTGGCAGCTCAGCTGTTTTTTTCTTGCTTAGCTGCCTTTTTTTTTTTTTTTACACATAAAGCAGTCTTTTCTCAACTCTCAGGGCTTCAAATCTTCACTGACTGGTAACTGACCACCAGTGAGTTGTTTGATGATGTGATGTCTCCACTATGTGCGCTTAGGTGTTAGGGAGTTTGCTTAGGGAGGTTAGGGAGAATAGCTCTAGTCTGGTCTTGCTGACTGAATGCCCAATGGCAACTGGAGTACATTAAGTATTCTCATGGAATATACAGTCTGCTTTAGTTTCAGCAGAAAGGAATCCAGATACTATGCAGTAACTTCACACTATCCTGTAATGAGCCAAAGCGCTGCAAAAACGAGCTATTGGGAGATTTCCTTTAAAAATACACTGGAGATCTAAACTAAAATATTAATGAAGATGCAACTATAAAAGACTGATAGTTATTTCAAACATTGTATGGACATGTTAGAATTTTAGAAGAAAATGCATCCTGCAGTTGATGAAAATAAAACACAACCCACCCTGCCCCAGACTTGACGTGTCTTTTTTAACTGTCCTCCATTCCACCAGAAAGAAAAATCTAACATCTTTTCTAATGATGACTTTTTGTTGAAGGGTTAGTCTTTGTTCACCAGAATTCCTCATAATTCTTATAATTCCTCATCAGATCCTCACAGAGGTCTCTGAAGTTTTATCACACAAATTTTTATCCTAGGTGAAAAAATAGTTTTTAGTACTCATGATTTGCACTGGATATTGCTTCTGAGTACTGTTCGTATCGTAGGTAGCACACATTAGAACAAATGTTTTCTGCTTGGCATAATCCTCTTAACTGATTGTCATTTTGTTTTTAATCTTTTGCTGCTCTGACCATAAAGAGGAAACTCTTGGTGGTGAAAGACATTCTCTATCTGTATTTAAGTACAATTTCACTGCATAGAGTGGGTTACATATTTGTATAATTCTGAATTTGTAGTTAGTAAGCGGGAAGTTATGGCAGGTGTGTGGCAATAACTTTGGAGATCGAGGAATTAATTTGCTCCTGCAGTACCCCTATGAGTGTTGCGTAGACTTAAATCTGTTGGTAATATTCCTGGTCTTAGAAAATCCTTTACTATTATGTTCTTTGATTAAATGATTTTATGCAATATAAAACTCATACTAATCATTTAAATCACCCTTGATATAAAGAAATGGAAGATAGCAAATGAGAAAATACATGGAGTGCCCAAGGTGTATAAAAGTATGGAGCACTTTGCATATGAAAAGAATTTGAGGAGATGAGGACACTTCAGTTTGGAAAACAGACACCTGAGACGGGGTATTAAAAGACAGAAGTATTAAAACCATGAGTAGCATGAAGAAATATAATAGAGAACAATTATCTCCTGTTTCTCACAACAGTCCAGTGGAGCATCTGATGAGATGGCCAGGCAGCAGGTATAAATCAAAGGAAAGGCAGTGTTCTTACGCACAGCAGGCAGGGAAAGCCTCAAACTCATCACCAGAGGCTCCTGCAGAGGCTTTTGGGGCAGATGGGTTTGAAAAACTCTTAGGGAAATTTATGGAAGAAGAGTCAATCGAGGGCTATCAAACAGGAAGAAAGCACAGCTTTTAACTAAAAAAAAAAAATCTCTATATGATAGATTGCTGGAGACTAGAAAGGAAGTGAGAGAATGTAACAATTTCTGCTTTCTCTTCAATTCTTGCCTCATGCCTTTAATACAGGCACCTATGAGAAACAGAGTAAGGACACATGGACCTTTGCTCAGATGTGTTACATTTGCTTTTTTTGGTTCTTATGTTTATGTTCTCATTGCTGTTTTTCTTAGATAATTCTTTTCCAGAGAAACATGGAGTGGAGGAGGCCACAGAGAAGGGAAACCAGGATTTCCTGACAAATATGAATAATTTAATATGTTTCCCATCTAGTCCATTGATTTGTGTTAGGTGTTCAAAACTAATTTCTTCCTCAGCAGGCAATTTCCAGTTGGAAACATCCCTGTTGACCTCTGTCTTCAGTTCTTGTTTAAATCGTTTGTACACCTCTTTTCCCCACTCTAAGTTTACAAGTCTAATTTCTTCCTCAGAGGGTGTTCACAGTTCCTTCAAAGCCTTCATTTCTTATCTATGGGATGTGATGTTTTCTGGCAACACTCACACCTTCTGTTTGGTGGGTAACTCTGGTCAGGCACAGAAGGGATGATTCTGGTTGGACATGCACTGGATGAGCCAATTCTAATCAGAGGAGGTTAGAAAAACACTCAATTTCACTCTGCTGCTGTCGTTTCAGATATTTTATCCAATATCTAAATCGGAAGCAGTAGGTATCTGATCTGAAAATAAATTGTTTTTCCTTAAATCTCAATCTCAGTTCTTTAGTTATTTTTTTTTTCTGATGTTTCAGCCTGAGTTAGTGGAAGCAGCTGTTTTTTGAATTCTAAAATTTGCAGCACTGTGCGAGTGATCCAAGGACACTATATGGGTTTGCTGAAACGTAGAAAATGTTACTAAGAGGCCCAGCTTAACAAAACATGAAGACCATAGAATTTTGCAAAAAGTTCTTTATACGTATGTTGTATAATTGATTATTTAATTTTACACTTTATGCAGGCTTAATAATAGGGTATTAAACTAGTTTAATAGACTATTGGCCATGACTTTTTAAAGCAAGGAACATTTGAATCTGAATTCAAGATCAAGTGTCTAACAATATGTATGTGCCAGAACATACGCTCTTAAAGCTGTTCATTCAAGCAGCAGTGGTGTTAGATGTAAAGTTTCATGCTAAAAATAAAATGCAATACTAAAATATTTTAAATATAAACATTTTGTTTAGAGATGGAACCTGTACAGGCCCAAATATTTATTGCCCAAATGTCTCCATGTACTCCTTGCAGGACAGAATACAACTTTAAGAATGATGCAGGTGACACCTTTCAATTGCTATTTTTATAACTTTTTCCTCCACTTAGAAGTGGGAATACAAATAATACCAGAAGCAGAAATGACTTCTTAGAAGGAGGCCAGTGAAGACAGATTACCTAAAACAAACAGAAAGAGACAGCAACTGTTATTTTGAGCTTTGACCTTTATAGCACTTTACATCATCTTTAATAGCTCTAAAGCAAATGATACCAACTGCACAGATGAGTCCCAGAGCTTTATTCTTTTACTGGGAAACAAATACCGATTTGGGGGCTAGATTCAATAAAGGATATATTCAACATTGGGTTCTGTTTTGATCTAGACATGCTATGACATATGGCTATTATGATAGAAAATCCTTTTTCAAAAGTAAACAGCAAGCTATCTTAGCTCAAGGAACCCTGTGATTTCTGTACTGTGCAATGGCTGGGCAAAGCGAGGATCCTGACCAGTGAACATCCCTCCTACAGGCTGCGCATAAGAACGAGAGAACAAGGCAGTATCCAAAACTGCGCCTGTAGGACTGACTACCTGAGATTTCACATCCTCAAATCTTTTCTCCAACGCAGACACCCGTGGATTCAATCCTGTGGTGGCAGCACCTGTGGCCTGTGTATTGCTTCCTGGTGGAAACAGTTGAGTAAGTCTTGAACTGTCATCAATTTAGTCTTATAAGGATATTTTGAGGAATGGACTTGACCCAGGAGACTGGACTTCATGGCTGGGCCAGGATAGGGCTGTGGTGGAACATTGCAGGGCAGCACCTGACGGCCCTAAGCTGGGCTGAGATGGGGCCGCGATAGGGGCTGGGAGAGGCCCAGGGTCCTCACGACCCAACAGTGTCTTCCCTAGCAAAGCTTTAACTTCCAAGTTGTATTACACTCCCTTTCCTCTCATTCCTTCTCCTTGCTTAATGAATCTTGCTTGTACTCTGCTGTCCTGTGGCAATAGGGAAGGTGGAGCGTGACCTAGGCCCAAACTCATCCTCCTGTAGCAGAAAAGGAAATACCCGTTTACAGAAGCGTTAACATGGTTTCTGCTGGGTAAGAAGCTATTGTTCTTTACTGAAGTAAAAGTATTTATCTTCAGTATAATTCACACCATTTTGTCCCTTAATTTAACAAACAAAATCACAAGCTCTTACATAGGCTGTGTGGTTTGTATCTGGGATATTACAGATTTAAATTAGCCTGAAACTCAAGTCAGTGATGTGATGGGTTAGCACAGATTTAACTGCACTATAAATTACTTACGCTTCTTCATTGCATACTATGACATTTTCTGCTGTGACAAATTTTTGAGTTTGTGCTTTTCTGGCAAGCAACTGCTGGAAATTTTGGTGACACTTTAGAATAAATGTCCAAAGATTACTAATTCAGTTGACAGTCTTCTGTAATAATGTAAATCACAATGTTCTTCTGTGACATTAGTGGATATAATCTCTTTTAAAAATCCCACAAAATCCTCATCTCTTGTCTCTCTATACTCAAATATATCTGCTTTAGTGTATCTAGATTTGGCAGCACTCCAGTTCCTTTGATGTATTTAGTAGAAAGAGACTTGTTAAGTAGGTACCAATGTTTAGGGATTGGCATAGACAGTTAAATTCAGATACCTTAATTTGGTTGAATTTCGATTTTTTTTTTGTAATGTCCATTCCTTTTTCTGTTTACATTTGAACTTAATTAGGATGAGGCTTATTAGGCTTGGAAATACAATTTTCATATCTAACGTAAGAACATAACATGGCAATACTTTGCTGTTTTAGTGAACTAGGACAGAATGCTTTACATGCATTGTGGAAAAAAAAAAGTAGATTTTGCTTTGACATATTTTTACTAACTTCGAGACTGCACAGAAAAGAAGTGACTTTTACCAAAGATGTATTAAAAATACACTTGTGTCTTACAATATTTGATGTAGTAGTATTTCATTATTTTTCTCTCCTATTACAAAACTCCTCATGTGGAGAAGCTCTCCTTTGTACTGCAGGAGAACATAGCTCTTCATACAGAGGTATTAAATTGTTAGGTTTGCAAAGCTGAACAATAAATACTTGACCTGTGCTGCTGTTGCTCATATAACATTATGATAAGCTGATGGATCAAAAAAGAGTGAAAGTAAAGACAGACAGCAGAAATGGATCTCCATTTTACTGTTTCCTTTTTTCTGATACAGATAATGAAAATGCACCCATGCCCACTTAAACACTTAATGCTGCTAGGCTTCTCATCTGTGCATGGACTATATTAAATGTGCCTACTGCATTCACACTTTTCTGACAAGAATGTGGTTTATAAACAGAGTGTCTTAGTGAAATAGAATGCAGAGTACCTAGAAACACACTTGTCGTCCTGAAAGGAGGATTAACCCTCTCTGTGTCATTACTGTCAGAGGTTTGTCTTGCATATCCTGAAGATTTCTAATGATGGAGACCACCAGTACATCTTGCTATAACCAAACTCTGTGCTTCAGTATGAATAGGGATGTCCAGCTACAATCACGCTTTTGTCAAAATATTTTTTTCTCCAGTATTTTGGTATGATTCAACAGATGACCATGCCAAAGTCTCCTCATTCTGTTTTTGTGCTCCCATTTAATTTCACGATAACTCAACTTCTAAATTTAGAACTCATAAATGCAGATGGGATTGCAGTCACCTGTGTTTCTTCTGCCTTTTGTCCTTGTTTGTTTGTTTGTTTTTGAGAATTTGACCCGTGCATGCATCCATTGTAGTTATGGACACAGAATCAGATTATGAAAGCATATCAGTTCTCAAAATATTAATTTTCAGGTCCTCTGTCATATTTTGGAAGGTCTCATCCAGTGTATGCCTTACAGAAATAGCAGCAAAACATTCTGCATCTTCTCAGGGAAGTGAGGGTTCGGCATAAAATATGTGATTTTTAGCACACGTATAAAAGATATTTAGTTTGAACCATAAATCAGGAAATTCCTGTAAGGTAAGGGCAGACAAATGCTCCATACTTATTATTCCTGGTTTTATATGTGCCTTCTACCTGTAGTTCTCTGTCTCAGTTCACCCCACACCACATTCTTTGACTTCTTTAAAGATAGTCTCTTTATGTGTTAAGACTTTTTTTTTAAGGTTGGCTTTGCTGTTTTCACTGTTAAAATCAACATCTGAAATAGCTTTGCAGCCTAAGGCCCTGGAGAGGCAGCAGGAAATAGACATGCAGGAGTTCAGCTTTGTTTTTGTCTTGCATGGCTCTTGGTAGCCTCTCCATATGCTGGGATTTGGTCTCCCCCAAACCAGTGCCTGAAGCCCTCACAGTGTGTTGCTGCAGTAGAGCAGCAGGAATTCAGGGGTTTATCTTTATTAGATTTGATGCCTTGCTGTTTATGAGGCAGCACAGCTTGTACTGATAATGAAAGTTTTCCCCTTCCCCCCACTCCCAATTAGTCACTCTTGTCTGAGCTATACTCTTTATGAAAAAGTTTTGTGTCAATATTGACAAGATGAGAAAAAGAAAATGAATTGACTCTGCGCAGCATGAGTCTAATCCTATGAAAAATTCTGTGGGAGCAAGGCTGGACTCCAGCAGTTCTCTCTCATTCTCTAGCAGTATCCTAGAACACAATAAATACATTAGATGATGAAGATGATGCTTCTGATCCTGAGTTTAACATTTGTTTCATATTATGCCAGATTGTGTTCAGGCTGTTAAATGAGACAGTGCACGAAACACTTAAAATAAAACCCCAAACAACCCCACACCTGCCCAACAACTGAACTATGCTTGCATCTTCCTCTCTTTCCCTCAAGATGATTAACCCATCAAACTCTCCTTAGGACTGTTTAACTGCTTTATTGAGATGATATTGTGAAAAATCAAATATCAGGAAAAATATCCCAAGGAAGGCTGGTCTTTGGATGAAGGAACTGAATCTTGAGAGTGTGAGGTATGAGATCCAGAATTAAGCATGTACGCTTTTGCTGTTCTACTAAATGAGGATTTTAACAACTTGCCTTTCTTCTGTCTTGCATACCCTGGACAGATTCTAGGCTTTTCAGCTGGTACCTCTTTAAGGAAAAGAGTATGCATACTGCATAGCTAAAGGCAAGATGAGAAAAACGATGAGAAAATTTCCAATTGCAGTCTAGCTGGGCAGTTGCTTGGTATCAATCTTACTTAATGATGATATAAATAGCAATAACATGGATGCCTAAGAGATCTTTAATAGTTAACAAGTGCAGACACAGGGCACATCAATTAAGTATGAAAAGAGGGACCACTATTAAGTAATAATGATTATAGGTCAAAAGAGCAATGCAAAGTCAATACATTCCTTAACAAGGATTCAGTTAAGTGATTAGAAAGTAACTTGTGTGCTTCTGTTCACCTTGCACAACTGCAGCAGTCACATCGTGAATCATCTGCAAATACTGGGAAATCATCTGTGGGTGCTGGTTTATTACAGATGTCTGCAAGCAAAGTTTGAGTCATCAAGTAAGAAGATTGCAAAGTACCTTTTCTGTATCAGAATGTAGTTTTGCAATCTACTGTCAATGATACCATTAAAAATCTGATATTTTACAAACACACATCTGGTAAATAAACTGCATCAAGATTTGCTAATCTTTGTGATGATGTAGTGCATTTCATCTTTAAAGTCTTGGGAAACCATCCCATTATCTGTCTATTGTTATTTCTGGTACTGAAAGAGCAACAACAAAAATGTATGATAATAAATAAATAAAATATAGACATTAAAAGAAGGGAGGCAGCATTGGTAGTTCTTGTTTGTATTTTTGTATTTTTTTTTGTCCATTAATTCTGTTAAGACCTTCAGTTGTCTTCTTACTTGCAGCTTGCTCAGTCATGGGTATATCATCTGGGTTTGTAATTCCACTTTTCTACTTCTAGCACAGCGATGAAGCTGAGATAAAGAGCCAAATCTGACCATTGCATCCAACACAAGCAAAATTGTCTTCAGGTGGGAGTTCCTGTGGGTTCTATGAGAGGTAGGTAGAATTACATCCCTAAGGATACCCATTATGAAACAATGTCTTAGGACAAGCGTTCACAGAGCGTTAGTCAAAAGCTGGGCATCAGGGCTCCTTGCTTCACTGTGTTAAATCTACTGTCTCGTGTACAGTGAAACTGTATTGGAGATTCTTCTGTGGTAAGCTCTAACAGCCTTTCAATGGGCTTTGTGACTTGGCTCCCAGTATTTGAAAATGGACAACAACTGCTTGAGGACATCTCTAATCAGAATAGAAATGAGACAAGCATTTATTTTAATTATTAAGTGAGAGGACACAAGGATAATTAGAACACAGGATACTTTATTCCAGAACACAGTAGCATTCAGTAGGGTGTCAAAAACAAATAAACAAAAAATCACCTACCTAGTTTTTAAGACAGAGGATAATAAATGACATTACGGTGTTCCTTGAAGTACTTTTCTTAATGGTATCTTTCTGTAATATTTTTACGATCTTCATGACAGTAATTACTTCAGCCTGGTTTTCTTTTCTCAGGATCTCATGCCTAAGTGATGAATGTTTCAGTAACAATGCTTTTCCAATGAATAAGAATACATTTCTTCTTACTTGTACCACAAAGCAGTAGAACATGTCCAAAAAAGTTAATGACCCACTTCTATGTGTACCCAAACAAGCCTGTTTTGCTAACACCACTCACTATCTGAAAGAGGATTATTTCATAAGGACACAAGAGTTTTTTTCTCATTATGCATCCCTCAGGTTTTTCCAGAAAAATCCATTTAATATAATGTGCAACTTCTGAATGACTTGTGGGTGACTCATCTATAGTATGGAAGATCAGATTACCTTCCTGTTCACAGCCTTCAAACAGCAAAACATCATATCAATTTCATTAATGGCAAATATAAATTCTGTTTTATTAGATGAGCTTTTCCAAATCCCAGAGTTGCCAATAGGAATATATGTCTCAATTTTAGATGCAGAACTTTGTAAGGTTAACTTCATACATATGAAAAGAATCTGTAATGTAATCTGTAAGTAATGAAAGAAAGACATTAACTAATTTCTAGAAGATGCTTCACTATGAGGAAAGTTAGACAATACTAAATACTAGTTATATAGTAAATGTATATTTATGCAGCTGCTTATAATTATTTTTCATAGTTCTTTTAAAATGTCAGTTGCAGATATCCTTAAATAGCTGTCTTTTAAAATGTAACTGACATTTTAAAGATGATAATTCTTTCTATCTATATACTCTCAAAATATTAGTAGTTCCTGTGACTGTGGAACATAAAGGGCTAGGAAATGATCAATGTTGATATAAGCTATTTTGACATATAAATTATTCTACAGGAGACTGTTGAAAGATGATAAAAATACTGTGACAATTCTTTAGCACACACAAACAAGAAGAAATCTAATACAGTTGCTATGTACGTTTCATGAAATGTACAATTGCCATATATTATAAGTATTCAAAGCTTTATAAAGTCATATTTCCATGCGTGTGGGTGAAGCTCATAAAGAAACAGAAGATTACCTCTCAACAGCGATAGTGCATCTCTAAATGAGGACAGACTTAATCTATACCATTGATCAGTGTAATTAAAACTGGAACAAATTTCACTCAAATATAAAGGCAGATTGTTTTCTAATTTTGTGAGAATTTTGAGCAAGTTGGTTTTATTCTGTTGATTAAGTATATTACAGACATCTGATATTTCCTAGTACTAAATATTAATACTAATTAATGCTAACTAGTGCTAAATAAGAGTGCTAATTACAAGTACTATTAAATAAAGATATATAACTGCCATCATTGCCATATACCCGCATATAGGTGCCTTTCTTCCATTTTATAAACCAATAGGAACCAATTTGAATTTGTATCTTCCTTCCTTTGGAGTAAAACTGAACACTATGTGCTCTTTAGGAAGGACAGGCTGGGAAGGTGAGGTGGTGGAGTTGCTCTTTATGTGCGAGAGCAACTGGAATGGATAGAACTCAGCCTGGAGGTGGATGATGAGCGAGTTGAGAGCTTGTGGGTAAGGGTTAAAGGGCAGGCTAATGTGGGAGACACTGTGTGTGTGGGCTACAGGCCACCTGACCAGGACGAAGAGGTTGATGAGGCCGTCTGTAGTCAGCTGGATATTGCCTCTCAGTCACAGGCCCTGGTTCTCATGGGGGACTTCCACTACCCCGACATGAACTAGAAGGACAACACGGCCAGGCACAAGCAGTCCTGGAGGTTCCTGCAGAGTGTCGACGATAACTTTTTGACCCAGGTTGTGGAGGAGCCAACAAGGAGAGGTGGGCTACTGGACCTCGTGCTAACAAATAGAGACGGACTTGTAGGAGATGTGAAGGTGGCGGGTAGCCTTGGCTGCAGTGACCATGAGTTGGTGGAGTTCAGGATCCAACGAGGAGGTGGCAGGGCTGTAAGTAGCCTTGCAACCACGGACTTCAGGAGGGCCAACTTTAGCCTCTTCAGAAAGAATCCCATGGGCTAGAGCTCTAGAAGAACACAAGGCCCAAGAGAGCTGGTTAGTTTTGAAGCGGCACTTCCTCCACGCCCAGCAACAGTGCATCCCTGTGTGTAAGAAGTCAGGCAGAGGGGGCAGGAGACCTGTGTGGATGAGCAAGGAGCTTGTGGCAATGCTCAAGTAGAAGGCAGTGGTATACAGAATGTGGAAAAAAACACAGGCCCCCTGGGAGAAATACAGGAATGTAGTCAGGGAATGCAGAGATGCGACAAGGAAAGCTAAGGTGCATTTGGAACACAATCTGGCAAGGGACGTTAAAAATAACAAGAAAAACTTCTTCAAATATATTATCAGTAAAAGGAAGATCAGGGAAAACGTGGGCCCGCTGGTGAATGGGATGGGCACCCTGGTTAGGAATAACACAGAAAAAGCAGAGTTGCTGAATGCTGCCTTTGCTTCGATGTTTACCAAGGGCAGCGCTTTAGAATCCCAGGTCCTAGGGACAAGAGAAGAAGCCTGGAGAGAGGAAGACTTGCCCTGGATAGAGGAAGATTGGGTCAGAGAGCACCTAAGGAAACTCGATACCCACAAATCCATGGGCCCTGATGGGATGCACACCGGAGTGCTGCGTGAGCTGGCAGAGGTCATAGCTAAGCCGCTCTCTGTCATCTTTGAAAGATCCTGGAGAACGGGAGAGGTGCCGGAGGAGTGGAAGAAAGCTAATGTCACGCCAGTCTTCAAAAAAGGCAAGAAGGAGGGCCCCGGCAACTACAGGCCAGTCAGCCTCACCTCCATCCCCGGAAAAGTGATGGAACGGCTCATACTGGCCGTTGTCTCCGGGCACATGGAGGACAAGGTGCTCAAGAGTAGTCAGCATGGATTCACCAAGGGGAAATCTTGCTTGACTAACCTGATAGCCTTCTATGATGGAATGACCAGCTGGATAGATGAGTGGAGAGCGGTGCCCCTCTACTCAGCCCTGGTGAGGCCACATCTGGAGTATTGTGTCCAGTTCTAGGCTCCACAGTACAAGAGGGATGTGGAGCTTCTGGAGAGAGTCCAGCGCAGGGCCACAAGGATGATCAGGGGCCTGGAACATCTGCCCTATGAGGAGAGGCTGAGGGAGCTGGGCCTGTTCAGCCTGGAGAAGAGAAGGCTGAGAGGGGATCTAATCAGTGTCTATAAGTACCTCAAGGGAGGGAGTGCAGAGGACGGTGATGGTCTCTTTTCAGTTGTGGCCAGTGATAGGACTAGAGGAAATGGCCGGAAACTGAAACGCCAAAAATTCCATAGGAACTTAAAGAAAAATTTCTCAACAGTGAGGGTGACAGAGCACTGGAACAGGCTGCCCAGAGAGGTTGTGGAGTCTCCTTCTCTGGAGATCTTCAAAACCCGCTTGGATGCAGTCCTGTGCCACGTGCTCTAGGTGTCCCTGCGTATGCAGAGGGCTTGGACTAGATGATCTCTAGAGGTCCCTTCCAACCCTAAGCATTCTATGATTCTATGATTCTATGATTCTATGATGTCATCTATCTCGACTTCACCAAGGTTTTTGACACTGCCCCTCACAAAATTCTCCTGGGCAAGCTCCGGAAGTATGAGATAGATGAGTGCACAGTGAGGTGGATTAGGAACTGGCTGGATGGCAGAGCTCAGAGGGTGGTGATCAGCGGTGCAGAGTCTAGTTGGAGGCCTGTCGCTAGTGGTGTCCCCTAGGGCTCAGTCCTTGGTACAGTCCTGTTCAATTTATTCATGTGACCTGGATGAAGGCACAGAGTGCTCCCTCAGCAAGTTTGCTGACAATACCAAACTGGGAGGAGTAGCTGATACCCCAGAGGGCTGCGCTGCCACCCAGAGGGACCTGGACAGGCTGGACAACTGGGAGATGAGAAACCTCATGAAATTCAACAAGGCCAAGTGCAAGGTTCTGCACCTGGGGAGGCATAACCCCAGACATCAGTACAGGCTGGGGACCGACCTTCTGGAGAGCAGCTCTGCAGAGAGGAACCTGGTCATCATGGTGGACGACAAGTTGACCATGAGGCAGCAGTGTGCCCTCGTTGCCAAGAAGGTCAATGGGATCCTGGGGTGCATTAAGAAGAGCATTTCCAGCAGGTCGAGGGAGGTGATCCTGCCCCTCTACTCAGTCCTGGTGAGGCCACATCTGGAGTATTGTGTCCAGTTCTGGGCCCCACAGTATAAGACGGATATGGAACTGTTGGGAGTGTCCAGCGCAGGGCTACAAGGATGATCAGGGGCCTGGAACATCTGCTCTATGAGGAGAGGCTGAGGGAGCTGGGCCTGTTCAGCCTGGAGACGAGAAGGCTGAGAGGGGATCTAATCAGTGTCTATAAGTACTTCAAGGGAGGGAGTGAGGAGGATGGTGCTGGCCTCTTTTCACTGGTGGCCACTGTGAAATGTTGCAGTTTGAAAGCCGTAGTGGTAGTGGTGGGGGGAGAGGGGAAGGAGATATCAAATCAGTATTGGATTCAAAAACAGTCCGTGGACCGTAGGTCCGATCGCCTTCCTAGGAGCGAATCGAGTTCCCAAATAGTGTGATCACCTATAAGGTCGACTCTGGCAGTATCGGATTCACAAACAGTCCATCAACTGTAGGTCTGATCGCCTCCCCCCGAACAAGTAGTCGAGTTCACAAACAGTATGATTTATTCAAATGCAACATTTACAAAGCAGGTTTTGGATGTCAGTACAGGAAATTCTCTACTAGGGCGTGGAGTTTTTAGCTACCTCTGATGTACAAATGTGCAATCATCACTCACCCCAGAAGAAGGGAGAGGGCTCTCAGTCTCCAGTCTCCTCAGGTGGAATCCCAACCCTAGGGGAGGAAAGGAGGATCAGCCCATCAACTGTTCCAAGAGTTATGATGTATTCTTCCCTCCTCACTCCTTAGTCTCCTCAGGCAGCGTCCCAGCGCGAGGGGAGGAAAGGGGGCTCAGCCTGTTGACTGACTCAGGACTTATAATGGTTTCTTCCCTTCCTCACTTCTTAGTCTCCTCAAGCAGCATCCTGACCTGAGCCGAGGGAAGGGGGCTCAGCCTGTCGACTGACCCAAGAGTTACGATGGTTTCTTCCCCTCCTCCTTTTCATCCTTAGTTCACCTTCTGTACTTTTCTTTACATTCAGGTGGAGCTTGAGTGACTAGGGTCATACTTAATATTGTTATTGATTGGTGAAAAAGTTTCTTGCTTTCATTTAAAGGTACAGTCAATCGAAAATCTAGAGTGCATGCTCAGTGAGGGGTGGTTGTACCTCGGAGGTGGGTAACTTTTGGGATGGGGGTGTGGTTTTCACATTATAATGAGCAAAGTTCAAGCAAAGCTTGAATCACTCATCTGAAAGGAGTGATTTGCCACCTTTGCTGGCTCAGCACTGAACACATTATCGTATATCTCCCATTAGACAGCCACTGTGTGGCTTATCGGCAGCCCAGCACAGGGAGTGCAACAGAGTTTGGCCGCGGTGTCTTCACTCCATTCCATCCTCCGTTACTCCCCTTTGCGGCTGCGAGGAGGGCAGACTGTGCTGCCCAGGGAACTGTGGAGGAGCTGAGTCTGTGCGTACCAGCCATCCCGGTAGGGGCAACTGGGTATCACCCCAAGCAAGCTTTTGTAATGCCAAAACTTTGGTTGGGCCCTAGTTTTCCTCTCAGTTCCTGCTTTCATACAATTCTTCCACAAACAATTCTTCCACAGACAGTGACAGAACTAGAGGTAATGGCCACAATCTGAAGCACCAAAAGTTCCACAGGATCTTAAGGAAAAATTTTTTAACAGTGAGGGTGACAGAGCACTGGAACAGGCTGCCCAGAGAGGTTGTGGAGTCTCCTTCTCTGGAGATCTTCAAAACCCGCTTGGATGCAGTCCTGTGCCATGTGCTCTAGGTGACCTTGCGTGTGCAGGGGGGTTGGACTAGATGATCTCTAGAGGTCCCTTCCAACCTTAAGCATTCTATGAGTCTATGATTTTTCAGAAGGTTCTTTTATTTTTGCTGATTGTAATAGCATTTTGATACAAACATATTTTTCTTGAGTCATGTTTAGTGGTGGAAAAGTTAATTGCCTCAGCCATAAGGAGGTGTGCACTGCTAGACATCTCCTATTTATTTATGGGCTCCTTAACACGTAACGAATAATATGAACCACACTAGCAAAGGTTCATTATTTTGAAAAAGTAGGAGGGGATTGATGTCAACTCATTTAATTGATCTCACCTTAAATCAGCCACCTTAGACTTGACATGATGGCTCATTTCACATGTTTTTGATATAAAATAGAATGTGCCTATTTCTCTCTATCACCTTTCAAATGGATGTAAGGTGCCTATCTTTCATATGAATGATTAACATTAATGTGCCTAATTTAAGGCAGATAAAACTCCTTCATAATATTTAACAGGTCTTGCTTTTTAAAGGTAAATTAGGATCACCCTTCACATGTATCTTGCATATCATGCATTTTTAAGGAGACGAGCTAAATAGTGTATTTACTGCCTTCTGCTTTTGTTTTTGTAGGTGTTTAAGCATAGGAAAACCATCCTTTTCAGAAAGTAACTAATTCAGATTGCCTAAATTTGCATGAGAAAAAATAATGATTTTTATTTCTGAAGTATTTATAGTCAATGATCCAAGCTTTACCCAGCGTTATAAAGGTCTAAACCTAGAGCAATTTCATTGATTCTAATAATCATTTTTCTATTTCCATAGAGTAAGTCCTATATACATAAAATGGAGTAAAACCCTCTCAGCATTTTTTAACTAGTCTATAAGTAACATAATCTTTTTTTGTAATCTATGTAGTCTATATTGATACTGAAAATATAATCTGTTATTATCTCATACCTCAGCCTGAAACATTAACCATAACATTGGTTTTATACATAAGCATTCCTTCTGTTAAGATAGACAGAAGACTAAAATACTTCTCTAACAAAATTCTTATAATTCCACATTATTCAAGTATTATCTAAGATGGAGAATGATAGTGATTTATTCTGGAAAAATTAAGAAACCTGCTTCTTGTCATGAGAATTACAGGCATACTGTTAGTTTGACATAAACACATAAAGATACTAAATGTGACACTAATTAGTTTTGTTCACCACTCGAGTCTCTGCAGTTAGATTCCTTTGATGCCATCCTGCTTCTATCTAACATGAGTAATGGGAATGGTTAGTGAATAATATTTCATGCTGCCACATTCCAGTAGAAGTGGTTTCCACTTGTATGCACAGTTCCAGTGGATACTCTTTGATAAAGTGGTAAAAATGAGATAACTATCTCATTTCTCGACATACAAAATCCTGTAGATTGGTGATACATCAACATGTGCAAAATTATCCTTTGCCAATGCAATGACCCTGTTTATTATATCACAAAATCTTACTTATTGCCTATTATGCAATTTATCATGTTTGGTATATGTACTTACATAATTCTATTCAGTGATAAAGAAACATTGTATAATTCAACACAGACTTTATCAAAAAAGCCTAAACCTACATTCCAACTTCCTTAAGATAACAATTATAATAATAAAAGAAATAATTTGCAGTTTATCCTAAAAATTCCATTACATAAAAGAATAATGTGACCTGGGAAAGATCTATAAGGTGGCTCCAAAAATACTATGATAGCTTGACCAAGGATGATTAAAGCCTTGTTTATGATCAATCTTCTGTTGATACAGTGAATTTTGAATGAAGAAATAAGTAATATATGCTCATACTATTTGTCTCTTCTCACAAGGAATTTGTTAACTGTGCTATCTGGATTTCATGTACAATTGCTAGATAGAAAAGCCAACATACAATGCTGTCATTAAATTTTAGTGTTACAGAAATTGGACATCCGAGTCCACACATATGGACAACATTGCTTAGAATGGAGGGAGAGGTTTTAGCTGACTTATGATTATAAATTTGCTTTGTCAGAAAGAATTATGGAAAAACTCCTATATGTAACCAACAAAATCTCTGCGATAGGTGTAATTAGAACAAACAAAAGTGCTCATATAGCTTATGTGTTGGAAATCAGTGATAATAGTAAAATAACCTTTATTTTCCTGACATACAC
The DNA here is from genome assembly GCF_059628265.1 of Tinamus guttatus. Lineage (NCBI taxonomy): Eukaryota > Metazoa > Chordata > Aves > Tinamiformes > Tinamidae > Tinamus > Tinamus guttatus. The sequence continues at coordinate 135,060 of NW_028288580.1, read as the reverse complement.
TGCATTCACCAGGGAATTTTCCAGGTGTACTTGGACTAGAATATTGACAAATTCTTTCCAGAAGTAAGATACCACTAAGTAGTCTTCCAGATGTCAAGAAAAATCTAAATCAATTATTGTATTTTATTATATTTTATGTTTGAAGTACTAAAATGTACTCTGTGTTTTTCAGAATAAACCTGTAATATTGTAATGCCCATGCAATTTCTGCAATATAATTAGCCCCTACCAAGAGGCAGAGGGTAGCAATCAAAAACACGATTGGAAAAAAAGAGGAACTGCAGTGAAGAGTAACAGTGACGGGAACAATGACTCATAGTTATGCTGTGGGCCAAACTCTTCTTGGTGGTGGCCAGTAACAGGACCAAGGGTAACGGGTGCAGTTTGAATCACAGGCAGTTCCATCTCCATGTGAGGAAGCACTTCTTTCCTGTGAGGGTGACAGAGCCCTGGAACAGGCTGCCCAGAGAGGCTGTGGAGTCTCCTTCTCTGGAGATCTTCCAAACCTGCCTGGATGTGACCCTGTGCCACATGTTCTGGTTGTCCCTGCTTGAGCAGAGGGGTTGGACGAGGTGATCTCTAGAAGTCCCTTCCAACCTCAACCATTCTGTGATTCTGTGTGTGTGATTAGGAAATAGGTTCAGAATTCTTTTTTTTTTTGTGGCTTAGGAAAGACACAAAAATTTGCTACTAAAGAGACTGAGAGGTAAAGGGAATAGTCTAAGTAAGTTGTGTATGGGGGACAATTTGAAACTTTTATGATATAACCTTAATGACTTTTTTTTTTTTTTTTTCTGGCAACCTGGGAAACATGGGTATTACATGGATTAATTGAACTGAAAGTGAACTGAACTGAGAAAACTCTATGCTGATGATTCCCCCTTATCTTGAAAACACCTTTGGAAAGAAAAATGAAGATGCAATGCTAGGGTTAATTGAAATTATCTATTTGATATTTTTATGTATTGTTAGGCTTACAATAAAATAGTTACTAATGATGTAAATTTGACAAAAATTAGGTTTAACAGGTGACTTGCTTAGCCACCAGGAACTTGATACTTCAATATTTTGGAGAATATAGTTAGTAAAGTTTTAGGGAATAAATATGCAAGGTAGCAAAAATAATTTTAAAAAGTTATTTTAAAAGGGTGCTTTTTTGGATGCAGGGTGATCCATTTCCTCATAAATTTCTTTCCTGACATGTATTCTTCAAAGAAAGTAACAGAAAGACATCATCCTGGATAGAAGACATCTTGACCTTAAGTAGTGAAGAAGCATTAACCTTGCCTTATAATTTCTACTGAAGTCAGTATTGGATTTCTTTTAGTAATTTCAGTATGATTTGAAGGAAATGAATGTGGAAAAAATTATATAGATCAATTGGGTCTAGTGTACTCTCACTCTGATCTGACAATCAATATTTGTCTGTTAAGTTTGGATAAAATATGTAAAACCTATGATACAATCACTGAGTTCATGACATAAATACTGTGCCAAGTCAGCTGTGAAACTGATAACCTGGCTGAAATTCATGGTAGTATTTGTAAAAGGAAATTGTAAAAAATCCCCAACAAACTAAACCAAACCACCAAACAAAAAACAAGTATGATGGAGATTTCATTTGATCTGCATAAGAATTGAATGTCCATGTAACTGAACAGTAATGGAATTTGATCATATAATTCCCAGAAGTGACTGAAAACAATAAATCATGATTAGTAATTGAGAGAAATAAAAGACAGAAGAACGTGAGACAAAGAAATATGCATAAAAGTCAGAGAATAAAAAGATTGTTTAATAACCTCTCAGCTAAAGTAAATGCAAATCTTTCAAAGCTGAAGCTAGAACTCTGGAAAGTATAAGCAACATGAGCTGTTAGCGGAGGTATTGGAGGAGAACCGGGAATACATTTTTCTCCTGCGTTTGTATGAGAAAGTAGCCATGCATTCTGGTAGCAGTAGTGTTGGTCTGACACTACAGTGGTTAGGAAGATAGGTTTCAATGGTGCATGTTCATGAAGTGCGGAGGAACTTTTGTCTGTATCTTTGAGACAAATGTTACTATCTTTTAAGCGCTTAGGACACATACCAGAAAGAAGTAGTTACCCACAGAAAGACGAGGACATCCTAAGAGGTCAGTCTCTACGGTGTTTTCCCTCTTCTCAAAAGCTATTGGTTCAACTTTTCTTCAGTTCATCTAATCATAAAGGAAAATATGGGGGAAACCAGCCAACCAACAAACGAACCAAAAAAAAAAACACCATTAAATACATCAAACTGAAGCACACAAATACAGATATTGCTTAATTAATTTGCAATGCATTGGAGAGAAAGCGCTAGCAGGTACAGCTGAGATCCAGTGGATTCTCTGAATAAAAGCAATGCATTCCCTTGGCGCAGGACCTCTGAAGTAGAGCATCTTCATTTTGTTGATGGACTACTTTGGCTTTTAACTTCACCGGGAAGGAAGACAGAAATAATACCTTAAGTGTCAGTAGGACCTCTTTTGATAAGAATGACTGTCTCTGAAAATTCTACATATATTTGAATCAGCTAATATTTCCAAACTGTCAAAAATGCAAAATGTATCCTAATAATATCTTACACTGAAGCAAATATGCTCATTTCATGCTATTCCAGAATATCAGATTTGCCATGTGATTTAGAAACGTCTCTTGTCCTCATTTCAGTCCTCTAAAATTTTTTTAGAGAAATTCCACTGTGAAAGGGTTAGCAGGTGGCAAGAAGTTTCTCTAAAGCTAAATACACATTCATTCATTGCCATTTAAAATTTAGGAAATGTCTTTATATACAAACATGTATATGCATAAGATGTGCTAATAAGGTAAATAAGTAGTGTCTTTTAGCCACGTTTGTATGAATGTAGTATATGCTTCACTATAATGGCTTACTTGAATAGTCAGGTGGAATAGGCATATAAATATTGCCATAAATGACATGCCAATATTATTTTGTTAACATCAAAATCAGTCTCAGTGAATCTTTATGTCTTTTAAAGATCATGGAGGAACTAAATTTATATCATAACCTAGGACATTAGAGGATCAAATTTTGTATTTACATGTCCAGGTGAATGAAATTGTGGCAGGTACTTGCATTGAATTGCTTGTCACTCGAGCTTGCTGCTGATTCTGCAGTTAATGCCTTTCCATAGTAGAAAGGCATATGCAGAGAATATCAAGGGACATACACTTAAAAGAAAAAAAAAAGTAATATCATAAAATAGCAATGAAGTTACCATAAAAAATGTTCAGTTCCAGAAAACGTATGAAATATTTTATAGGTCATCCCAGGCAGAGGAGTTTACTGTCATAATTCATCTGATTTAATCCTTGCTTACATTGTTTTTAACTGAACCACCCAAGTAATAATGATATGTATAAAGAATGAAACATGTTTACCTGTATCTCTGTTGTGGGCTTTGTGCCAGCACAACAGAATTGATTGGTGAGCTTTTTTAACGCAGACAAGATCTAAACAAATAAGGTAAATGTTCAAAGTAGCTAAAGGAGAACACAGTAGAATTTTAATCCAAATATTTAACTACTAATGGGACACATTCCGGTTTTGGTTAAACCTATCAAAACCAGGATACATATCAGCAGAGAAGATATTTTCGCTGTGTTAAGATATCTACATATGTTTGAAATAGCATCAGATACACACTCTTAGTGTTATCATGTCTAATTTTGTTGTGTCTTCACTTAAAAGCCATGTGGTAGGTGAAACTCTTCTGCCAGCACACAGTGATAAGTCCAGCTTCATTGCCAGTGGTGACACCAAGTGCTTCAGCACAAACATCCTGTCTGTACTTTCCCCTCACACTTGGAGGTGGACTCACCCTACAGTCATGGGCTCTGGAACATCACTAGCCTGTGACAGCAGCTCATGACAGAGGTATGCCAAAAGAGAAAAGATGATAAAGGTGTGTCAAAGAGGCATACCTAGGAGACGTACAACTCCTCAGGTATGGAAGCAGTGGCAGAATATTTATTCCTAAGATGCTGAAGTTCTAAATGTGTTGTCTTCTATATTCTTCTGTGTTGTCAAACATGAGTTAACCTATTTTAATTTAATTTAGTAGTGTCTTTTTTTTTTTTTCCTGAATGCTGATTTGTTTTTTGTTTCAACTTAAACAGAAGCTTGGTTAAATTCTTGAAGTGCTTAGTTTCCCCTGATTTCTAGGTGAGTGTCGGGGCAGTGAGGGGAAGCTGCCCTGAAAGGGAGGGGGCGCAGGAACAACCTCACTGCCAAGGGTGCTGTCCCATGATGCCTGAATGAGGCAAGCCCAGGAAAGAATCAAAAGTTGAATGTCCAGGACTCAATGCCACTTCTGAGTGAAGGGAGCTATGAGCCCCATCTGCCTCTACTGCTTTTTCTCGTACTGCTTTTTACACACAGCTCTGTGATTCAGGACCTCCACTCAGTGGCACCAAAACTTGGACCTGAGCCTAGGCAGCCAAACACCTGGGGGTAGAAAGAAGAAAAGGTTGCACTTGTGACCCTAACAGCAAGAATCTTAAGCAGTACATTTCTTAGTTTTGAGAGGAATATATATATATATGAACTTGATCCTTGCTGCTACCAGCAATTTCTGACCAAAGGAAAAAAAGGAATCAAATCAAAAAGAATAATGCATCCTTTTCAGATCACAGAGTCAATAGCTAACAATAGTGTTACATTGAGAGGATAAACTCCTAAGAAGAAACACAATATGGCTATGGCTGTTCTTGTCAGTGAATAAAGTGTGCAGATGTAGGTGAAAACAATTTTGAGCTGTCTTGACCTGATACAGTGAAAAATATATAGACATTGTCGTTCTTTGACTGTAACCCTGACCTTTTCAATGAGTATGACGAATGGAAACCATGTAGTAAGGTGTTTATTATGCTCTCTTACAAGACTAGTCATCTTCCATCATCAGTAGTCCTATTCCTTAATGATCCATACATTTAGTAAGAGGACAATTGGACTACTCCATTCAGCAGCTATAAGCCATTCAGCTGCAATAGTGAATGCTTTTTCTATGCTTCTGAACTATTCTCAGATGAATTTCAGTCTAAAATAACTACATCTGTGTAATTTGTTCATTGCTAATGAATTCCAGCTCTTCGACATTGATGTTTGAGCTGTGTTGCCCTGAACATGTTTTAGCTCCATATGATTATGTGTTTAGCTGACACCACTTCAACACTTCTTGCTTAGCATTTTGAATACTCTATATTATCTGTTGGTCTTGAGATCAAACAGCACCTTGGGATGATAAGTGGTTCTGGATGTTATGGACTTACATTTTATTCATATCACATAGAATATAACTGTCCAAGAATATTCGAGTAAAAGGTCTTTCTAGATTTGCATTTTATTTGAATTAGCTCGAGGCTTTTTCTCTAATTCCTAATGTTAGCTATGCAAAGGTTCTTGAATTCTGTTGGGCCCTGATGCAGTTAATGCACAAGTTTAAGTCAACAACTGCTAATAAGTCAACAGAATCTAAGAATTCTTTAATAGGAAAGGAGAAAACAGTTATATCAGTGTATAGATTGGTGGTGAGCTTGAATTTTTAATACTTCATATGATTTTTGTTCTTTCATCAAAAAGAAGAAAAAAAAAGATTCACCTTAATGTTTTGGACGCAAAGTCAGAATTCAGCAAGTGGAGATAACCTATGAATTTGGATGTACAGATGCTGTGCATGTTGTTGGTTTTGGCTCTGTGAGCTTTTCAAATGCCTATATTCAAACAGAAGGTACAAAAATGAAGAAACATCCAAAGTGTGCAATGGTCCAGTGGTCCAAAAAGGTCTTTGTTCTGCCAGTAAGTCTGTTTCTTATTCAGTCTATCTAGCTAAAATATCTCTGTCCACCATTGCAATATTATACAGGAACACAGAGCAGGAACAACTTTAAAATTTTAATTCCTATTTTCAGTGTCTATATTTTATGCCAAGTACTGGTAATTATCAGTGCTTTATAGAAAGGGAAGATACCCCTCCTCCCCTTAAAAAAGACAGGAAAAAAATGTGTGTGAGAAAAGAAAGTAAAATACTCTCCTTCATTAGGAGAAGGAGAAGGAGTGGAAGCCTTCACAAGGCTGATACACACAAGGACTCACAAGGACTGATACAATAATCTCTCACTTCTAACTGAAATGCTTGTAATGTTCTTCACAATCCTCTAATAAAATATATTGCTAAATATGCAATATGTTATTATCTTAGAAATCTGAAAGGCCAAACCAGATTCTGTTTCCCCCGTTAACTTTTGAACCACTTTGTTGTTCCATCAATATACTGTTGATAATATGATGTTCACCAACCATTGGGAGCATTTCATAAAAGCAAAAGCATGCCCAGGCAGATGGCTGACCCTGGACTACAGCTGACCAATTTTAGTAGAGAGGTGTAGTTCCTAATAAGAACAGGCATGGGTATCTTTCTCATGCAAATTATTGCTCCTAACTAGCACTCCCCAAATCATTACAGTCCAGTAACTGATGCCCTGTAGCATGTTGTTGCTAAGCAACATGAATGGTCAGCCTTTTCCTGATGAGAGCTGACTGTAAAGAACAATTTAAGTATTCTTTTTTTTCTGAAATTCAAGCAATTATTATTTAATTATGATTGCAGATGTATTAAAATAAGGTTTCCTATTACCTGAAGGAATTGGGAGACATCACTTACTTAACTTTTGCTCTTGAATTCCAATCTTTCTCATTTAGGGACACATTTCCAACTGCTGTTGTGCATGCAGAAACATCAGAGAACATTAATTAGCATGTTGTTAGGATGTAACGGATTTTAATGGCACAATTGGAAGGTTGCCCGCACGTCCCTAGAAAATTATAAGCAGAGATTCTCCAGCTAAAAGAGATAACCAGATGGATAAGTATGAAATTAATGTTATTTCTTCTGGGGCTGGAATGTCAAAGTGAATAGCTAATGAAGTTTCTCTTTCTTTTTTCATTTTTTTTTCTTGAGCATGAACCACACAGAGTAGAAATAAATCAAGTATCAGTTTAAAACTGGAACTTAAAGAGGACTTAAAGTCATTTAAATGTATATGAGAAAAATAGGATGATGAGCTGAGGCTTTACTTAGAGATAAGAGTAAATAATGGTCTTTGCTCATTTTATGCACAGATGGACTTGCATTAGAAATCTGTTTTGAGTCATAGAATTCAGATCAAAATGCAGCTCTCAGGAAACTGAATGCAGAGTCCCCATAAAATTCAAGGACAAATTAGAGGCGAAGAGGGAGGTCAGCCCATGATTTCATGGTAGTTTCACAATGCAACAAGCAAGTGATGATTTTCTCCAGATTACTTAAATGAAGTTGTGTCCAAAGACTGGACCTTGCGTGGAGCCAAAAAACTTCCCCAAATTCAAAATGATCAGATAGGCAGTTTCAGTAAAGGTCAGTTTCTGCAAAGTCAATTTCCTATGTTCAGTATTGACACTATTTCAGTAAATAAAGTTAGGCTGTGCGATGATCACTTGGCCTCCTGCAATACACATTATGTTCAGCAGTGGCTCAGGCTTATAGCACTGAGAATCAGCACTTATCTGACTGATAGATAAAAGAACATCGGCAAGGACACCAGAATTAGCATGAACGTAGTACTACTGGGGGTCTTTTAACTTCCATCTGTCAAGTGAGCCAAGCAGATGTGGCTTCCCTTTAACACCTCATTGAAAGGATAACAACTCTGACAGTACAGTACCTCACCAAAGACCACACTTAGTAATTGCTTTATTTGGTTTCACAGAAATCATTTGGCACCTTCAGAAAGAAGTCAAAAAAAGTTGATCGGCCATATAATATCTAAAAAATAAGTGTCCATAGAGAAGATACTCTTTATGTTCATTAACATAAGTGGTTTCAGAAAACAGTAAAATTTAATCAGTAATTATTTGCTCTACGTCCAGGCTGTGAACCAGAAAAGATCATTAAGATAATTTCTAATTACATCTCCTAAATAGATTTGAAAAGGCTAAATATGAGCAATGTTAATGTCTCAGTCTACCACACATATGACTTGTGTCTATATCTCTACCAGAGTTTCAGTAATGAAGCAGTAAATATCTGTGATCACAACCTAACAATTTTGATTATGGATTTTTGGTACATCCAAGGTGAAACTAGAGAGCATCTGTGAACGACAATGTATTTCATTATTAAAAACCTTTACCTGAGTTTGTGGCAAATTATTAGGTTTGACCTTGCATTGAAGATTGTGATCAGCAAGAATAGAGTTGAATATTTCTGGCTGAAAAGCTGCCATGCCCAGATATTCAGCATAATCTTTCTCCAGGCAAATAATAAACACAGGCTATGAAGCAATAATGAAAAACAGGGATACACATTGCCTCTAGGCAATGAGGATATAGTCTGTGTGACTTCACTTTAACCTTTAGTAGTCACATGTTTACAATGTATGGCTTGTATTCCAACTTTACCAGTAGAGACAGTCAAGAACCACTCCTTTCTGCAGGCACAATTGAACATGGGTGAATCCTCCTGAGGAATATCAACCTTACAGTATTTCTCCAGCTAGACATTGTTATGTACTGCAGTCAACATAATGACACAGTGTTAGTGTAGAGCTAGCTTTAAATTAACCAACCTCATGAGCGGAAGTCACCTGGCCAAACTCGATTTGATGTAATCAGGATAAATTAGCCTTTGTAAAGTTCCTTATATAGACCAGGTGACTTTTAACAGCTTATGGGAAGGTATATTGAACTGGCTTATTGAAAGGTAGTTTCATTATCTATACAGAATACAGTAGCCTTCTGTATAGTTGTAACCTTGTAGCCATATTTATCACTGGAAAACTCCATTCTTTTTCGGACCAGAAAGACCCTGAACTGAAAAAAGTTGGAGGCCATGGGAAAGCATTAGATGTGTGTGCCTCCTCTTTAATCTTCCTGGACATAACCATACAGTTACCATTAGAGACAGTTTACTGGTCTAGAACATTTAGATTCTCTCGTTCCCTTCAAAGTCTATTTTACATAAATATTAACTGTTCAAAATGAGCCTGTGTATGGTGGTACATCCTTGTTTTGCTGGGACTTTAAATGTTTCCTGTTGCTTTTCATATTTCAATTTAAACAAACATATTTGAACAAGTAAACGTTACTTTAAAGTTTCCTTCTTCTACTTTCTCTTCTAAATTTTCATTTCGAACAATGAAAGTTCAGAGCTGTTGATTTCAGGGATATGTCAAAACAAAAGAGAGGGATGGGATCTGACTCTTCTGACCGTGAAATAATGGTGGTTAATGCTGATTAATGTGCAGAAGCATTGCCCTCTTCATTCAGAAAAGCAGTAATACCATTTCTAGTAAGGAGATGAGAACAGCATCCTTGGGATCAGCAGAGTGATTTCCCCTGATCCAACTGCTTTTCCTTTAATTCTAAGAGATGCAGTTCTAAATTAAAGAACAAAACAGAAAAGCTCTTTTGCTGAACTAAACTATAAACCGAAAGAAAATACACAGTGTGCTTATGACATCAATTAATGGACAGTAGAAGAAATTATAATTAGTCAACAGCAATTAAAACATAGAGTTTCATCTCCTCCTTTTTTATACTTGTAGTTCGCGTTGTTGGGCTTGTATAACTGACAGTTCATTAATGATTCATTAAGAAGAAATTGCATATAAATTATGATATTTATATAACAAATTTTTGGTAACTGCATTCTTACCATGTTGGTTGTAAAAACTGTCCTCTCCTTTTCTCTTTTTACAAAAGTGATGTTTTGTTAAAGTGTTTCTACATACGTAAGTTTCTGGATTAGAGACAACTTTATTCTGATTTTAATGGTGCACTAGGTTCTGTTTATTAATCTGAACTTACACTCTATACTAAAGTATAAATCCTACTAGAGACTTAAAATGGATAAGACTATGACAGAGAGAGATAAGCTGAAATAAGGCCAGACAGGGAAGATGTGCAATAACAAACAGAAAGCGATGATAAATACAAAGGTTCTTGGTTCCATCTTCCCTTTCTAGGACTGCTGAAGAAGGAACAGAATTAAAACTTTCACCAAGAACAACAAACCATAAACATCCAGGGGCGTCCATAAACATCCACCTGATGCAAATTACTACAGTGATCTGTCCACTGTTTGCAGATAAGCCCCTGACTGCTGTGCAGAGCAGAATACAAGCAGAAGTGTGTTGTATGAAAGAAGCTTCCTGAGTCTTGTGGAGGCTCACTAGGTTTTCATGTATGTTCTGTCTGTTTCTCTCAATGAAGTCTTTTCAATAGGAAGGACTCCAGCCTCATGGCAAATGATGAAGAATTCCATTATGTAGGACATGTGGTTCTTTCATCGAATTGTGCTGTTAGTAGGCCGTGGGTGACAGGGAAGTTGGTTATCTTGTGTGACTTACAGAGATGGAAGACATCAGTGTTAGAAAATGATGGTCTCTGACTCTTTGGGGAGAGATGGTATTATTTCTTATTGTTTATTTGGATAGACCTTAACAGGTTTTGTTTGCAGCAGTCTCTCTGCTCTATTAATGACATGCACTAACAGAATTCCCAGTCAGCCAGGATAGAAAATGGCATGCTTCTTTTTAACTCTTTTATAATGTACAGGGCATGTGAAAAATGTTAAAAAAACTATGTTCAAGTGCTGCTTCCAAATCTGAGAGCTAAAGCATTCCTATGCCAAAACATTATTCAAATGTGATGAAAATTGTCTCCAAAAATGTTGTAGGTGGTAGAGAGACTGATAGCCTTGTTCGCAACACTTCAATCTCCTTAGCAAATGTAGTTTAAAAATAACATGACACTGGTTTGACATAAATTGCTGTAGACTATACATTTGTCATTCCTATTACTGAATAGAAACCAGGCATTATGGGCTGACATGCATTTCATTTGAGTATGTCTGAGACACTTAGGTTGGAAAATAAATGAAACAGTCAATACAAGTGTTGTGATTAATACAAGGTCTGGCTTGGACTGACTTTACAAGGGCACAAGAAATTGCTTGTTGGACATCAGAGTATCTTTATTGTGCAACAGTAAGGAAATTATGACTATAAATAGCACCTTCAACCTCAGTGAACCTAAATGCTAGCCTAAATGCTTCTTTAAGAAGCAATTACGTTTACAATGCCGTTGACTATGCTTTTGTATCTTCCTAACTGGATGTCCATTAACAGCAAATGAAGAAGGCGCTCAAGTGAACCAACACTATAACATAAGGAATCACAGTTACTAATGGTGTAAGTATCTTCCCCTAGTATTAATGCTTCAGTTTTCTGACAGCAATGCAAAGTGTGCTCTGTGTATGGATTCAAGTACGCCTCGATGAAAAACAGATGTCGATAAATCCTCTCTCCATACTCCGTTCATGAATATCATAGGTTCTTTAAATTAGATAACTTGTAGAGTGCTTTTTTTTCTATGACTGTGTGAACAAATTCATTTGCAGAGTGTGGAGAAATCAAACTAAAGCAGCAAAAGATAAGAAAATTCTGCAGAATACTGTGGAAGATGCATTGTGAAGTGCTTTTCATGAATGTTCATGTTAGAAATCTCATTCTGTCTTTTTTGTTTTGTATTGTTTTGTTTTGTTTTTCATAAGCTAATCCTCTGCAGAATAGTTACAAGTGTCCAGGGCCTTGTAAGCCCTCCTACTACTAAAGGAGAAATCAGAGACATGAAACCTAAGTATAAGTTGTTTTATTTTCACCTATTTAGTCATTTTGGAATATAAATGGATGCAATCATTTTACTTGTATCAATTCAGTATTCTTGTTGAGCAAACCAGCCTCAAGATTTTACTCTGATCGGAGCCCTGTGTAGAGATGAGAACAAATTTTCACACAAGAAAAACTCTTGCTAGCTTAAATAATGCAACTAGGAGAAGCACAGAATATGTCTTTTCCCAACATAGCCACAAATCAAAATCCAAGGATAAGAAAATTCAGCAGGGTAATTGTAGCAGTGACCCAGGATGGCATCCAAGATAACTGCTGTAAATATTTACAATTCACCACAGAAGCTGGCTTACATGCACTGCTTGTAAAAATGAAGCCTCAGACAGAAAACAGAAATGGTGGCATTCATGTCACCTACCTTTTGATTAGATGTGTTTACATGATTTTCTCGCTGAGGTCTTACTTTGTAGCCAGTGGAGAGAAATAAGAACTTAAACAGGCGGGATGCAAAATCAGTTCATTTAAAACATGTCTGCAGTTATAATGTATATTTTACATGCAACAAGCTTCCATCTGAATATATCTTGCATTCTCCTACTTTTCCAAGTTAAATATTTATGTTTCTATTTGTTCTTGAAAGATGTGGTAGATCACAGGGGAACAGGACATTTTATCTACTGAAATAGAGATCCATACCTCATTATTATTTTCTATAAAATGGATATTTGCAGAGAAGAAAGTGGATAAAACAATAAAACAATAATTTCTGATTTTCATGAATCTAAATTTTCCAGTAGAATTTCTTCTACTGATTTAAGTAACTTCCTGGGGCTGAAAGTAGTTCTTGTGACAAATTTGTAACAGGATTTAAGTCTGCTGCCAGTTCACTGTGGTGAATGGACTGCTGGAACCCTTCACAGTCAGCCCTAAAATACTGATATTGATCACACTCAACAGCAGCTCAGGTAGGCAGCCTGTTCCATCAATGCGCTTGCTGCTTTGCTTTCCCAGTAACACAGACTATCAGGTGAGGCGGACTAGGACAGTTTTTATCCCTTACACCAAGTGCTCTGGGAAAAACAAAAACAAAATCAACAACAACAACAAAAACAAAAACAAGGTAAAGCACCCTTAGCATCATGGAAAGATGCTGAGCTGAAAGAACATGTTTACTAGACACTTTCTGGGTAGAAAAGGATTCAGAAATGAAGCCAAGAGTCAGGTGCACCTGCTTTGCCATTCATGTTACCCAGTGAGTTTTGATCCAGACCTTTTTTTTCTGGTGAGACCAGATTAAATTGTGCTGCTATGTTCTTACACCATATGCTTTCAGATAAAAAAAAAAAAAAAAAAGTTGCTGTTTGTACCCGAGAGGTACATTACCTGAAAACTAATGACTTAGAGTGAAGACTTTGAACATCAGCAACACAGACCTTAGGAACTAGAGCAGACACAAAGATTGGGTTTATTTCAACAAATTAGAAACATCTGCAGTGCAGACATTTGCATGTCTAGATTGCCTTCCATGTCAGACAAAGAAGTTTTCTAGGGTGCAATACATGTAACTCCCAGAGGAACTCTCTATCAGGCCACTGAACTCCAGAAGCATCTTTCTCTCTGCTATCTTGGAACAAAATTAAATTTTATCAGCTCCTATGTAAATATCTCTGTTGTCAATGTCTGAGGATTAGAGTGAGGAATGTAGCCCAGACAGCCAAGGAGGATGTCAGCAGTCACATTTCTTGCTCTTTGTCCTGGGCTGCTGCAGACAAAACAAACCATAGTGAAGGTTTAAGGTAGCTCTGTGAAGCTGTCCGGATTAACCCTTCCTCTTTATGACCACTCATGTACCTAAGTTTAATAACCGCAAGCAAGAGATATATATTTTCACACTCTCTGATTCACTGCTTGCCTCCAGGTAGAAGAAAGCACCAAACTGAGCAATTCTGTCACCAAAGGAGAATCCTCTCCAGATCTCTGGAGCTTTTACAAAGGAGCTCCTCATGCAGCACTAAGTATTATAGAAAAGGGTAAAGCTTTTTGACCCTGAAATAATCAGCTGTTATTTAAAAAGAATCTCGTAAAATGGAGAATACTATTTTTGTTAATTCTGAGTATGCACATGTAAAAAAACCCCACAGGTTATTCTCTCATCCCAACAAAGCATGTTCTTTAATGCTGTACACACTCAGCATTTCAAAGCTAATACAAGTCCTAAGGTTTTTCTTTCTCATTCTTTTCATCATTTATTTTTCTTGTGGCATAAAATATTTTCAGGAGGATATTTAAGCCACAAACAGCTTATATTTTTTGAAGCAAACTTATGTATTTTTTTTGTTAGAGAATATACTGCAAATAATTATTTACATGGCAGCATGTGCATATATCTCTGTATATATAAATTGCATAATAAGAATACACACACGCACATATGTAAGTAAAATGTACATATGTATTACTCTATCGTAACAGAAAAATGCAATTTGAAATGCTGTTCAATTAATGAAAATCAACAATGACTTCGAGGAGACTATGCTGCTTTATACTAGCTGATGTTCAAAGAGAAGCATCATACAAGCTCACAGCTGAAATGGGCAGGATTTTGTTAAGATTTTCTGCAGGTGTCCCTTGGCTGCACATTGGTTCCACTGACATTTAAGGTCTAAAGTTTTGTTTTATTTCTCTCTGAAGAGCTCCATCTCTTTTGCTTTTCCTCCTTTTTTTTTCTTTTTCTTTTTTTTTTTTTTCAGAAGAAAGATGAGGGCAGCCTGTGAATGAAAAGGATGACTTTACAGAGATCTTGTCTGAAGGATGCAGGGTTCTATTTCAGCTTGTACAATTGTGCTACAGGGTAGTGAGGGTAGGAATTCTCAAAGGCACAAAGGGAGATAAGTAGGATTTGCCATCCATGGATGCTTAACAGCTTTTGATGATCCCTTCTGTTAAGTCTAGATATCTGTATGGTAATAAATCATCTATAAAAAGAATGCAAAACTATTGTCTGCAGAAGCAATTTTCACTACCGAGATGCCTTGCTGGAAGGTAGGGTATAAACAACTAAATGTTAAAACATCAGAGTTGCAAAAAAAAAAAAAAAAAAAAAATCTCAGACTGGAAAATCCTGCTATGGCAACTTATCTGATAGCTGCTCATCCTTTGTATTTCAAAAACAAAAGGAAACATAAAAATACATTGAGCCTAATCAGTATGAGGCCTGAGTTGGCAGAATGTATGATATTTTGGAGTTGATATGTTTAGATATGTACTTCCCAGTAGTGAAGAGTTTGAAAAAACAAAGGAAACCATGCTATGCTATAGGAATACACAGTTCTTTCTTTTAACACTGCTTTTGGAAAGGCAGTATCATTACCTCCAAAGATCTCTGAATCTCCCGTGATGAAAAATCCTATATTTAGATATTACATGCATCAGAAATATCAAATTTTCCTAGAGGGTTGAGGTTGGGGATCGAGGAAGATTATTCTGCTGAAAAGCAATTAGAAAAAAATAAGAAAAAGGGCGGGTGCCTTTTCCCACCAATGTTCTGTAAGAAACCAGGCAATAAAGCAATGGGGAAAATTAAGGAATAAAAAACAAAGGAAAAAGCAAACAAAGGAAAAAAAAACCAAAAGTGAATGCAGTAAGTGATTGATTGTAAAAAAAAAAATGTAAGTGTCATTTACGGTAACTTGTAAAACAACAGAAACAAAGGAATTTATATAAAAACATGTAATCATCTTTGCATTTAATTTGCTTCCTTCAAGTGTAGCCCTACATCATTTCAGAGGAAAAAAAAAATGGAAGCTCATTAACATTAGTAGGCCATTTATATTCTTCATGCTTTTTAGCTTAGAGCTGCCCAATCTGAGCCATTTTCTTTGTTATGAATATTTATGTTATTCTGCACCATGATAGTCACATTTTATCACAATACTTCCTTCTAACACATAGGTAGGTTATAAGATTTCTTCCCACTCATTTTTAATAATCACTTCTCAAACAGCTCTTTTGTTTTTGTGCATAAAGCACTTTCTTTATACAAAAGATCAGCTGTAAAGCAAAACTCACTGCATACCTGCATTTGTACTAAATATTCTTTATGTAACATATTGATCATTTTAAAATGTACAGATGTCAACTTACAGTGTTGTGAAATAGCCAAATTCTCCACTTTTCTATATTTCATCTCTTTATTCCATGGCTGTAGTCACCCATATTAGCAGCTTTTTCCCTTTCTTTGAGACTGATTTTATTTTAAAAGCAGCTTTTCCCTCTTTCTTTCAGATTTATTTTATTTTATTTTATTTTATTTTATTTTATTTTATTTTATTTTATTTTATTTTATTTTTCATTCATTTTTACTTTTTTTTTCTTTCTCATCCAATTTTGCCTTATGGCAAAAGGAGTCTGGGAGCTTTTGCTGACATAGATTGTATAAAGAAGCTGTATAGCAGGAGTAGTTGACCTAGTAGTGGTAATTGTGCACAGAAATAGAGGAACTGCAGAGTGAGGCTTTTGATCCATAGCATGGAGCTACACAATGATCAATTGCCTGTCTAAATCTGCTCCATACTTATTATTTTTATGGAAATGTATCATCCCACCTTCTTTTAGGTATTCCTCGCTTCACTTTGTCTCCACCCCTTAGCTTGCCAACCACTTCTGTGAGATTTAATAAAATACAATGGAAAACAAACACAGCGCCTCTGGAAAGACTGGATTTTAGTCAGATTGCACTTTGAAAATCAAAGCTCTTTTTTGAGAATTAGTATTAGAAAATGCAGATTGCGGAGAGCTTAATGGAACTGCCCTACTTTCCAGAGTCATTTGTTTTGATGAGAGCCTGTGTGTAAATTCTGTGTGGAGCACAGACAGCTATTATGCAGTTAATTATGCACAAAGTAAACATGTACAATTGCAAACAGCAGAATGCTACCTAATAATGGATAACCTGAGATTTATGGTATGCATGCCCAATCTGTAAAGGCTTCTACTCATGAATCTAAAATGAATGGAACATTACCTAAATGATCCAGAATGAAGGGTTTAACATATTGCTCTACCCTCATTGCTACTTATTTCCTGTCAGCAGATTTTTCACTTGGCTTTAATTTATTGCACATAAACACTATGCAAATGATATGGTCATATTTAAAAACATATGGCCTGTGCTTCTGATTACTGGTTAGGCATTTTGCTACCAATTGCTTGTTAGAGTAATTACTTCTTTAATTACACTGGTCAGCAGATAAAGACATGCCCTCATTTAGTCGGAGCCTACTTGCAGCAAAATAAGTAGCAATGTCCCTAAAAGAACAGGGTCCTTCTTTTTTGTACATATTAATTAGCTTCCAATTTCTTCTTACACGTTCGTATGTTTTCTTTTACTTCAGGTTTTCTGTCCCAGTGACTGATCAGTGTTTAGATGCAGTTATCATCAGAGCTGTGGCTGCACCAGAAACCAGCAATGGGAAGGTTGGCTCCAATGTTGTGTTTTCCCTGAAAGGGGAGAAGAGCTTCAAAAACTTGTGTAACTTGTGAAGCAGCAAGGAACCTATCTGTACTACTATAGCAGTTTGTCAGTAGAAGGCAGCTGTTATTTTCGCTTTGTGCAATAAGATTTCTATCTTGTCACTCTCTTTTGAGAGGATTAAAAGTGAACAAGCCCCTAAACCCTAAGCCGTCTTTAGTACTTATACTAACAGTGATCCATGACACAGGGGACACAATAATTTTTATGTATGAGCAAGTCATCACATCAGTGGAAACATTACTGCCATGGCTATCTGAGCACTATGTCCTTCTCAGATCTGGATTAACATTAACCAAATGTAATGTCTCGTTGTAATCAGGTTTTTGTTGCTTTACACTTCTTTCCTGTCTTTATTCCTTTTGTTGTTTACTGCTAGATCCCATTAAAATATTTTGCTGACTCAGTTGCATTGTGCAATACTTTTTGCCTGAGGCATTAATAAAAGAACAAAACACGAAAAGTGGAAAAATTAATCTGGAACGTGTGCATTTAGCTGTGTCTGCACTGTTAATAAAGTAGATCCAGGGAGTGAGGTTAAAGGCTGTTCTGTCATCACTCATGTTATTTAATTGTAATTATGTTCCCAGTTGTGGTTTTGGTACCCATCATAATTTTCTGAGTCAATATCTGGGCGGGATTTGGGGGATAGCATTTGTCAGGCAGTTTTCATACCTCTGCCAATAGGGGTATGAATGACAATGTTTCTTGCCGACACAGCCTGCCAGCGGTACCGTAGCAAACTTGGCATTCTCAAGTAAATCCACATGCTTACACACATGCTACAACCAGCATCTCCAAAAAATAGCTATTGTTTCATACAGCGATATGCTGATAACTGCAACACAGGTCTCACAGCAATCTAGGCACTGCAATCTTTATATATGTATAGATATAAATGGTAAGTGTGTCTTAGGGTGACCAAGACCCATGGAAAAATGAGGACTAACTGTTAAGTAGTCTGGATGTATCTACACTAAACTACTTGCCCAGCGATTTGTCCCTGGCCTGGTTTTATTTTGCAGTAAAAATATAGCAAGAATAATGAGTTTAAAGGTTGCAAACAATTTTGTGTAGCCAACTACATAAATTTGGATTAGACGGGAAGAGATGGAACTGCATCATACTATCATTGTCTACGAAAGAATGGAGAGAGTACTCATCAGATGTAATGGCTAATTTGCCCTTGGTCTTTCTAATGTACATCATTCATTACTCAGGTAGGAAAAAGAATGTTTCCCCTTATATACATGGGATTATCTGAAACCCATGTATTATACGCAACATACTTCCTTTATGTATCCCCACAACTCTACTATAAAAGAGCAAATATTATTATTACAATATATATTATATTTATAATATATAATTATATATATTACATATTATATCTTATTATATATATAATACATAATTGTATATATTATATATATAATATATATTATGTTGCAAAGACTGAACTGACAGTCGTGCTGTACTCTGTAACTCTCTCCATATGATCACATCAGGAAATGCATTTGGAATAGTGAAGGGAGAACTATAGACATACTGAGATGGGCAGGTGAAGAAAGGAAGTTAATGAGAAATGTGAGAAAGGATGTGTGAAGAAAGGAGTGGGGTGACCTACAATGAGATTAGAATTGCAGAGCAGCCCATGCAAACCTAGTACTGCTGGCTCTGTAGCTCACTGTGGACATCAAAACCTATCTGACAACTTTGTAAATACACAAGAAGCTCAGATACATATTGGTTTTGGCACCCAAGTTCAAAGCTAGCCTATATGCCTTTGACTGCAATCCAGACATGCCTGGATATTCAGCAAATAACATAGCTGGTCTTTGTACTACTCAGGCGTTCTTGGCTTTCCAAATAGTATGTTACTATAGCCCCTTCCCTTTCAGGTGAATGAGAAAATACTGAACAGCTACAGTTCCTAGAGAGCTATGGAGTTTTTTTTGAATGAAATGTTCTTCTTCTTCAGGATATTGAAAATTACATTAAAAACTAAGTTATAAAATCAGCAGTAAGGACATAATGTGGGAAATTATGGAGAATGGAAATGAACAAAGTTGGAGAACTAGTGCCCATAGAAAAAAATGTATGGCATTGCATCATTCCTTTTTACTGCGTTAATGGTCCTTCTTTCTTGCAGCATTTTTGTTGAAGGCTTCCTGCTACCTTCCTTAATTTCTCATTTTCTTACCGTATTCAAAGGAGGGATAGAGTGCTGCTTTCATCTTTGGAACACAACAGCTTTCTTTATTCTGTGTTTGTTCCTTTGTAATTAAAGCTAACAATTCAGTTGCCCTTTACCAGCATTTTTTTTTTTTTTTTGCTTGGGTAGTTTGTTAAAGATTTTCCCACCTTCCATTTACTTTTATCTGGATCAGTTTGCCTTCACATTATATTCTTCACTGAAGTAATCATAGACTGCTGTGTGAATCAGGTAAGCCTGGTAAGGCATTTTTAGAGTGGCAGTCTAGGCCACTAGACTATGAAAAAAACTACAAAACCCTAACAAAAACAACTCAGAGATTTCCTTGCAAAAGAATTGGCCACAGCTGAATCTAAAGTACATCAAAAACCAGAAAATTTCACACTTAAACTGAAAGTGTCTTTTTGAAGTCTCTTGCTGAGAGGAGACCATCTTATGTCGTTAGCTTGATCTAGCTAGATATTTTTTCATCTATTTAATGCACTTCTCCTACAGTATATTACAGTCCGTTTGCATAGAGGTAAAGGACAGCATGCTGCCCAAGGCAAAGGGGAGTCATGCCCCTTAGCCTTTCCCAAAGAGCTGTTCAAAGCAGAGCAGTCACAGAGGCTTGAATCCTCAGGGCAGCAGCTATGTGGACAGGAGGAGGCGCAGCTGGAGGCGCAGCTGCAGCTGCAGCAGTTACTGCCACATTCCCCGCTGCATGGGAGGGTGACTGCTCCCAGGCCCAAGCCTAAAAATAGGCGTCCATCCTCTCCTAATTGGCAGCTGAGGAAGTGGAGGGCAGAGGAATTAGCAAGTGTGAAGTCAATGCTGTGGACAGTTAATAATGATATTTTTTGTATACCCACAAACGTATTAGACTGGCAAATCCTACCCTGCCTGTAGGGAGGTGGGAAGCAGGCACAGAAAAAGAAAGACTTTTTTCTTTAGCTGGCTAGTTTGAAGTCTACCTGGACTAGAAATGACAAAGCTATAGGAGATGATGGTCTCTCTGAAAATAATCAACAGTCCTGAAGTATTTACTTGTTGGCAGGAGTTGATATCATGAAAAAACACCCTTTAAAAATAAAATTCTCTTTGTTATAACAAATCAGGCCCAGGACTTGGATAATATGAGTATGTTACAAGAGTGAATAGCTCTCTTATTATGATGGTTTTGGTCTTCTTCCTCCTTCGCCCTCCTCCATCCCTTCAGGATTTAATTCTAGACTGCAGTAAGTGGTGGCTAGGAATGGGCTATAGGATTGCACCCATGCTGTAGAAAAGAGGAATTAGGGACTGGTGGGAAACAGGGGAAATTAATACATTTTTTGACTAAAAAGCTATAGCAACTGGACTGATGTTTTGGAGCTGATGGAGACTTAGTGTTGGGCTAAAACAGGGTGGTAAATGGGAATGAGAATGATGATAAGTGACTACTTATACACGAAGTTTCCTGCATGGTAGCCCACATCAAAGGGTGTTGTAGGGGAAAGATGATTTCTTCCTTTTACCAGACATTTCCCCAGTCCAAGACTCGGGGAGGTCAGCTTTGAACATGGATAAACAATATCTTTTATTTGTTTGAAACTTCTGCTAGTTTCACCATCTGGCATGAATTGCATTACACCTAACATATTTTTTTTCTTATCAAATTCTATTATCATTTTGGCTTTATCGTGTACTCTATCACTCTGCAACTGCTCCTGTAAAAATAATAAAGCAAGGAAATAAAGCTATTAGTGGTTTGAAAACTCTTTAAAATCTCATGGCAATCATTCCAGCAAACACCTGAGGCTTGGATCCTTGTCTCAAATACAGATAACTTTAATGTTCTTTTTGTAGTCTATGTCATTTCATTTCTGCGTGGTATTATTTTGTCAACAGATTGAGTACCTTTGGTTTTAGCAAGTAGTTTATCCCTTTTATTTTGTTTCTACTTATTTGTCTCTAGTTCCAAAGCACTGTTTATTTCATGCAGTTTCATTTGATTCTTTCTCTAGTTTAATTTGATGAGTATCTAGTTCTACTTTATATTGCCAGAGGTCTTTGTTATTTTAAGGGAGCATTTTTAAATTTGTTTAACCTGGTTTAACTACTTCATTTTAATGGTCCCTTTGTTTTTTTATTTACCCTTTTTTTTTTTTTCCAAAATCATATCATTTCTTTATCTACCTCTCTGTTTCATTTCATTTATGTTTTTAATATACTCCGTTTGCTGTGTAGATCTTAAATGCTGGCTGCTTCCTTTCTGGGTACTATTAGCTACTCCTAGTGCAGTTTCTTGATTTATTTTTTGAGACTTTTTTTTTACCCTTCAGGATCAAGTACCTCACAGTGTATCAGATAAAAGTCTGAATGGCATGAAAATAATGAACAGAATGGATCTTACTCACAGTCCAAAAATGTTAGGGAAGGCTGCTTTCAAAAGACAGTTTTGCAAAGTATTATATATAGCAGTTTGAAATCCTGAAAGTACTCTAAATCTGAAGCTTTAAATTTCAACCCTTGCTTCTCATTTAACTTTTTGAAGCTTCTTTGGCTTTCATGTAGATGTTATATGCCAATAACTCTGGCTCCTCATGGGAAAAACTTTATCTTTGGTAAAACCTATGAATAAGAATATCTGACTTGACCTCATGATCAAATGCAGGTAGTGGAATTCATTCTCTCTTAAATATTGGAAGATGAAATTATTTGAAATTTGTGAAATTATTGTGCTGAAAATGCTTGTGTTCAAGGTTTTCTGGCTCGTAATATCAAATTCTCCCATTCTGTTCTGATGAATTCAAAGAAGAGGAGGAGCCTGTGGAATTCTGACCTAGATGTTCGGGATACAATGTGATTACATACTAATTCCTCAGAATCAACTACTGGCATTTTTTCTACCCTACATCAGCATTACTGCACATTCTGCAGAGACACTTCAGAAAAAAGTGTCTGTTTTTTTTTACAAAAAAAATAATCATGGTATAGTAAATCCTTTGCCAAATCCAGCTTTCAGTTACCTTAGTGAAAACAGCAAAATCGATGAAGTTATGCCAGCAGCAAAGTGACTATGACCAGAATGTAGCCACCTGTGGATACAAATGGCAAATTGCCCATTGACAGATTAATCCTGGAGGAAGTTATGAAAATGTCAGACTCTGACGCAAAAATGAACTATGCAGGAAAATAAATAAAGCTAGAGGCCTCAGACTCTAATTTACCAGCGTGAATTTTTATTAGTTCCTCCTGCCTGAGAGGGCTTTGAAAGTGTTCTTGTGTACTGCTCCTCTTTAGTTTGAAATGCACATCCTAGAGGAGAAGAAACTTTTCCTTTTGAAATGAAACATCCACTGCACAATCACAAAACAGGAATACTACTGCTTATCCTGCTATAGGTCTTCTCAGCCTTATGACTCTCCCATCATTTATGAACAGGGATGTGAGTTTATTAATTTTGAATAATAAGAAATATTGGATGTCATCTTATGAAGGAAGGGAAGCCTGTGTATTTTATAAGAAGTCTTCTCTTTGCTTTGGATTTTCTTAGTTTATATTTCTAAGTAACCTTTAGAAATTCGAAATTACCTGATCGGACCTCCTTTCCAAATGCAGTATCAAAAAGATCTAAGTACTATGAAGACATCTTGCACTAGAGATCTAAATACAGAAACTACAACTACAACTACAGAAAGCTTTTATTTCAGTTCTGAGCATACTGAACATGGATAAAGTGACAAATCACCAGAGCTACGATTGCACTTGTGATCACGATAGAGCCACAGGGTGCTGAAAGAGCTGTCTTGGAGAAATTACTTTTTATGCCAGACAAACTATTCTTAGAGTGAGCACTACCACTCCATAAGAGCCCAGCAGTTTTAATTTTCATAATGGGATATGGAGAGTTAGTAAATAGCAAGATTCGTACATAGATCTCCTGAGTATTGATCCAGACAATCACATTATTGAGTAGTCACTGTAATGCCACTAAACCTGAGTGTCTATAACGTCATCATCTCTAATCAGTTGTTGATGAGACATACTAAAGTATCCTCTCCATGATCAGGTATAGCAGTGCAGATATTTGATTAAGCAAATCCCTTTAAAAAGAATCCTTGGAGAAGAGTTTCATTCTCCAGGCCAGAAGACTGAGAAGAGATTTAATCAACATGTTGAAGTACTTGAGGGGTGATTGTAGGGAGGATGGGGCCAGGCTCTTCTCTGTGGTGGCCAGTAACAGGATGAGGGGTAATGGGTGTAAGTTGGAACAGGAAGTCCCACCTCCATATAAGGAAAAAATTCTTTCCTGCGAGGGTGACAGAGCACTGGAACAGGCTGCCCAGAGAGGTTGTGGAGTCTTCTTCTCTGGAGATCTTCAAAACCCGACTGGACACCACCCTGTGCCACATGCACACCTGCATGAGCAGGTGTTCCTGCTCATGCAGGGGGATTGGACTAGATGATCTCTAGAAGTCCCTTCCAACCTCAACCACTCTGTGATTCTGTGATGGCTATCTCTGTTCCTTTGAATCCATACTAATAATATATTGGGGAAAGTATTTCTTATGCTGACATAAAAATCCCATTTCCTCCTTTTCTCTGGCTCAGAATTATCGCATTATGACCTGGGTACTTCACTGCTCTTTTACAGTAAGCAGAACAAACTGATAACATATAGACATTTTTAATTCTTATGTTATCTGCCAAGTGATTGTTGACAGATGGAATTATTTAATGTTACAGTGAAAGTGCTTTTAAAATGCTAGGTAACAACACATAATTAGTGTCCTTTCCCAGGAAAGTAAGTCCATGCCAATATTCCAGAACTGAAACCAATAATATTATGCCAACTCTGATCTTAACAGATTCTATTTATGAGCAGAGCTACAAATCAGTGATATCCTTGTCTGTGCCTTACTCTGGAGAAAAACACAATTTAAATTTTGTTGATAACAGTCAAGATATCTAATAGGGTTTTTTGTTTGTTTTGCTTTGTTTCTTTAAGGCTGAGACTGGTGTAGTTGTAGCAGTTTCACTTCATCGTCATTCACCATCCTCAACTTTTACTACATGTACAGCCTTCAGGCAGAGCTGCGCAATTAAATGTCTCACATTCTTCACTAGAGATTTCATGCTTTCTTGATGCACACTAACTCCTTTTGAGGAAGTAAAAACAAAATATGTCATGGACAAGAAGCGTTATGATCTCACGGGTGCTCTTGGGTATTCCATAATCATATAATATAACCATGGGCTTTGAATCAAAGTGTTGTTTCACATTTGCACCTCTTCAGAAAACTACAGCCCCTATAGGTGAAATCAGCAGTTGAAGGCTTGATACCTCCTGTTGTACATGAGGGAGAGGACAAAATTGCTGCTTTGGTGCCACTATACAAGGACAGCCCTGTGTGGACTTGGATGCTATCGCATCTGTGGCTGGGCCCCCTAGGGGAGGATCTAACGTCCATGAGGGTCCCAGGGTCGCTTGTACCAGGAGCTGTGTGGTCTGTGGAAAAGACTGTATGGTGCCTGCAAAACTGCTCTGAAGGATGGCTACAACAAAAAAAGAAAGGTTTGCAGGCAATGAGAAAGGAAATTTTCTTAGATCTGTGTAGTAAGAAAGCCTGTCTTAGTTTGCTCCTATTGAGTGTGGGTTGTGTTGGGATGAAATCAAATATTTCAATTTATTTTCTGTGTGAAAGGAACAGACAGGGGAAGGCAGGAGAAGCAACTCTTGAAAATACACAAATTAAAATTAAATGCAAGTGAGATGCATGAAATCTGTTCTAGCAAAAGAAAAGAATTAACCTATGGTCAAAATGGATTATTTGATATATTTCCTTCTCACTTCTACAGATATTTAATCTCTGATTACCCACAGAACTTTCAAAATATTGCAGTGTTATACAAATGAATGTTATCTTTGAAAAAGAAAACTGACAGAGTTTTAAAAGCAAAATTATTAACACAGTAGGACCCTTGCTTAATATCAGTGAAGGACAACTACTCATGAAATCTCAAACTAATATGGTACAATGGTACAATGGAGATTTGATTTTTTTTCCTTTGTATCATGCAAAAACACTAGAAAGAACTACTGCAATGCTATACAATATAGTATAAGGTCACTAGCCTATATGAAAGGACCTAAGAATTTCTGAGTAGTGATGTTAAAACCAACATTGATTTATCGTTGTATAGCAGACTTTTTCTGGCATCATAGATATATTAAGCAGGCATCTGTTTAAAATGATTGCTATACAAAGATGACAAATGGGTAAGCTACTCCTTGCTAGTTGCATTCCATTTATACTGAATCCACACAAATCTTCTCTGTTGTTAAATTGTTTTACCTTGCTTTTTGTCCTTAAAAATTTTTCTTAGGGAGATTAATTCATCTGATTTGACATGTTAGTTAACTGACTCATTCTGAATGCACACAGAGAGGGAAATTTCCCAAAGCTCTTTATTTTCAGCAGCACACACTAGTGTTTTATCACAGAGAAGTTCAAGATTTTTTGCTATAAGTATTTCTCACAATTTAAATCTCGGATAACCTTCTACTTGAAACCATGGGTATTAAAGAGATGTTCAGAAGTTTTATGCCTCACACTGCATCCCTGAATAAGCACTATTATGTCTACCACTATGCCACAAATATGTTGCCACTGTAAGTTACACAGCAGGAAGAAGATAGTGTAAATTAGTCAAACTGAGCTTATGTTGTTTGTGAAGCTTATGTTGTTTGTCAATGAACAAACAAACTTCAGATACTTGAAAGCTGGGTATTTTTGTAACTATATTATCCTAACTATATTCTTCTAAATTCCATTTCTATTTCTCTTCTCTTTTCCTGTCTCTACCACTCTTTCTCTCTCCACTTTGCTGTTGGGAAAGACAGTCAGGGAAGAAGGTATTCAAGCAGCAAAAATTTGGAGAGACTTAAAAGAAAAAAAAAGAAAAAAAAAGAAAGAAACAAATGAAAAAATGAGATCAAGATCCTCAAGCTAAAATACTGTGAAAGGAATAAAAAATGGATTAAATTTGTTTTCTGAGAATAGGGCAATGTACTTGTGAAGGAACAGTTTGTTTTCTTTCTAGAAAATATTACTGTCCACTCCTGTTTTGCCTTAGCCATGCTGAGGTTGTGAAACAGAGGTCCACAAATGGTGATCCTAGGTCCTGGAACAATCTATAAAAGGGTTTCACACATGGGGAGCAAGGAAGAAGAAGCTATGGAGAGGACCTCATGACAGAAAGCCTCAAAGTCTAAATGTCCACAAGTTTTCTTCTAGTTCCTTGGAATTGTTCCGCTCTCTCCTGTACACTTGCTTGGAAGCACATATACATATGCTTACCTAAAGTCATGAGATATGTAGATTTAAAATAAACATCTGGAAAGAAACATAAAATTCAAGCACTGTGCAGTCAGAATGACTCTTGCATCTTCATAATTGCATGTTTACCATGTTCTGTAGAGCAGAATGTGATGTGGAAGTGGGATTGTAGCTTTGTTAGATAGTCACCAGCTGTGCTGTAGAAAACACTGAAGCATCTTTTCTTCTTTTTTTTTTGCACCACAGAAATACAGAAAAAAATACAATACAGGAGGGTTGGACTAGATGACCTCTAGAGGTCCCTTCCAATCTTAAGCATTCTATGATTCTATGATTATCAATATTAATAAAAATTGGATAGATCTGTACTACCTGGTATTAGATACCTAAACCAATCGCATATGACTAGAAATATGCTAAATGTAAAATTCATTTTTTTCTTCTACATTTCAAAAACATAATGATGTGCTTGCTAATTTGGGATACCTGTGCAAGAGACTGTTATGGATTGTGTTTGTCTCGACATTGTTGACACACCACTTGCCTGAACAATGCACCAGTATCTTGTCGCTGGGAAGACCAGCTCAAGATCCAAACAAGGACATTATCTCTCACCATTTGTACTTCTTAAGCCCAGCATCTTGTCTCTGGGAAGACTATAATATCAGCTATCTACTTGGCTTCGGCATGCTGTCTCACCTGCACCGAGGCACCGAAGTACCTGTACCTGCACCAAGGCACCTGTATCTGCATCGAAGTGGAGCCAACGACACTTAGATGGATTGATGGTGGTGGTAACTATAATCTTGTTGCATCTCTCCCACTTGCTTGCTTATATTTGTTTCTTTTTCCTTTCTTCTCTCTGTCCTATTGTGCTTATGAGAATAAAGCTAACAAGGTTGCATGGTATTTGACCCTGTTTGTGTCTTAATCTCGCCCTTGGGATCATATAGAAACCTCCCCTGACAGTGGATTGGGACAAAATTATTCTATTTGAAATTGAAATCTATCACTTGGGGATCTCTATATGGGTAAATAGGATAGCAAACTGTGTATTTTCCCAGTCAGCTGACTAGGAATTTCACAGAGATTGCTTAGCTATGAGTGTTTGCAAACATTTGAGTTTGCGACTTCATTATTAAGACTATTTACCACAGCTCATGAGACACTGTGTTTTAAAGTCCTCATAAATTTTATCATTCACAAGCACTTGTTTTCAAATGGTCTTGAAAGCACAATAATCTTTATAGTCAACATATATATAAAGTATGAAGTTTAAATATATTACCTCAAGCCACAGTGAAATCAATTTAGATTGCATTTGAGGGTGAGAAAAGGGTATTAAAAAAGAAAAAAAAATTGTTTGAAGGATTTAACTCAAGTGTGTCAAAATGTTGAAGATAGAAGTATTCTGAGTCAAAATTAAATAAGAAAATTTCAATTTTAAAAACAGGTTTCAGGAAGTAATGTCATATTTTTTCAGGAATCAATAAAACTTTTGGACATGACTTCCCTTTGTAAATATTCAGAGCAATAAAAGTCTGTATTTCAAATTTTATTTGTTTACTTTTTTCCCCTGCCATCATGTTGATGAGCTAAGGCTATCACTGTGGGTCTAGGCAATCTTTCTTGACATAGCATAAGGATGTAGAAGCTGCTGGGGACACCACACAGGCAATTCATTTGGACTAACACTCTGGAAGGCAATGAAAGGAAAGCAAGCTTCACCTGGATTACTTCCATGGTGTTGTTTACCTCATAGCTGTAGAAGAGTGTGAATAGTAAAGTGTGGGCAGGAAGACAGGAAAGCAGCTGAGGGAAATAGGATGAGCCCTGCTCTTGTTGGCCAGTGTAATGTGATTGCAAGCAGCATGGCTGAAAGTGAAATTATTTTTCTTATGGCCTTGTAAAGGCTTCTTATCTTCTTGCTGTTAGTTTACTCCCAAGTAGATATCAACTGTCTATCAAGCTAGGAAAAAATTAGAATAGTTGGAGTCATGTATCACTTTATGAATTTCCACGTTTTTAAATATTGGACTTGCAACCTTCCCTAAAAGATAATATCCATCCTTCCTTATAGGAGAAGCATATCCGTCCTTCTCCTTTACCCTAAGAGAATTACTAACTTTCCTATCTAGAAGTCCCGCTTTCCTTTAGAATGCCATTATTTGCTGGTCATACACAATGACTTTCTGTCTCACTGCCTTCCTTAGACATATCAATAAGGCCTGTGACAAATTTATGGACAGTTTTTCACCAAAAATCTAACAGTCACATAACGCAACTCTTTGCTGTGTTGAGATCTATTTTATTTTCTTAACATATCCTTAGCATTTCTCTGTGTTTTTCTTTTGTCTACAGAAATAGCAGGATGGAGATGACCTTCATGGGGGAACTTCAAATTATTCTTGGAATGATAATGAAGTTGTTACTTCTAGCTGTGATGGGATCTGGCTGGGATGGGAGAATCTTCCATATATTTTAAGGAATGACTGCGGTATTCTTAAAGGAAATGTACATTTTAGTATTTGGTTGTTCTGACAATTTGCTGTGTGTATTATATGCTCTGGGTGAATAGATAACATTCTGTTTTGGAGAACCTGTTTTCTGAATCATTAATTAGCTTTTGGCTCCTGGAAATTCTCAGCTCTGATGGTTGCCTTGTCTTTGACACAGCTGGAAAGCAGATGGAGCTCTAGCCATGGAATCTGTAGGTCTCATCTGTAGGTCTCACCCTTGAGACAGATGAAGAAACCTCGACCTATCACTTGAAAGAAGGGGGAAAAAGGAATTTAAACATGAATTTCCCCTGATAACATGAAAGAAAAAGTATGTTGGCATGTTGTACAAGTCATGTTTTATATACTTAAGGGAGGAAAACTTCGACAATTTGAGAAACTGCAGTAATAAATGTGTATACAATTATGTCAGGTACACCAGCTCAAGAGCATGAAAGAATTAAGTGTAAAAGATGAACAGAAGCACTCTAGATCCTGGAACAAAGTTGCATCTCTATAATGTAGGCCACTGCTTTATATACGGGCCATTGCACCTGCCAAATAAATGACAACATTTGAGTCTACAGCCAGTATGCAAAAGACCCAGTGTTTGAAATTGATTGCCTAGGTGAAAGGAAGCAGAAAGTTTTCTGTTTATATTATCTTGCTTATTGTTTTATACACAGGCTATTCACTGACCTTTCTCCACCCAGGAAGTATTCAAACAGCATTAAGTTTGAAAACACTGTTTGATGTTTTGCACAGTAAAATACAGTAAGGATTATTTTGGTTATCTGCTAAAACTACAGCAGGGAGATATGTGCTGTTGAGACATTTCACTGTTTGAAAATACTCCAGGAATTACCTTCATGCCTATAAAACAAGAATTACAATGACATCATAGTAGTGAAGAACTTTATTCCTGTCCTAAATGTGAAAATTTGATTTCAGCTCACACGAATATCATAGCAGGCATAGAGCGATAGGAACCATTTGATAGTTCAATGGATGATGCTATTTCACGACCGAGCTTGTGTTTTCTGAATTTTTATTTCATTTACTTTTACATGAAAATGCTCCTCTGTCCGTAATATTTGAGATGGCTGTTTTTATAGTGAAGACAGAAAAAAAGACATATTTTTCTGACTTTTAATTGGTTTAAACCTTAAATCAATTTATATATATGTATGTGTATATGTGCTTTAGCTTTTTTGACTATGGAATGCTCATTGGCTAAATCTGCTTCTGAGAAATGTCACTATTCATTTTAAAGTAGTTATCTCTGAAAGTAAGCAGAGAGAAATAAGGAGAGAAATTCATTATGCTGACTTTTCACATTTCGAAATACTTGGAAGTCCAGTGAGTGGCATGCTCCTAACTTGAGACTGAAGGGACATATATTTTCTTTCCTCCTCCACTATATAATCCTACTTATGACCAGGTTTCCAAAAAGTTTTTTTAAGGGGAATAGAAATGTAAATTCTCAGAATGGAACTGAGCTGCAAAAATAACCTGGCTGCTCAAGGCCAAATGTTATCATGCTTCACTTACAGATGCCTGGCATTCACCTGAAATCCAGAGCCTAAAGATGGATACCTTCTCTTAAATAGTGCACTGAAGCAAGAGAGTGCCACAGAATACTGCTGCAAAACATGTACATGTGCAACTTTCCTCTCACATGCTGAATGGGAGTTTCTTGAGGTGTATATTGAATTGCATCCCTCTCCAAGGTGTCTTGCTATCAGCAAGCATATTACCAACAGCGTGGCTGTGATTTATCCTCACTGCAGCCATCTTGGAGAAAAATATCTTTACAGCTGGAGTGCTTGGAGGCCTTTCTGGTATCATGTCTTTATTTGAAGTGGTAATGATTTGCAAAAAAATGCAAAAGCTTCTGTGGATTACATGGTGATAGTGGAGAAGGGTGAGGAAGTACTAATGGTTCTCTTTCAGCAGATTTTTCAGGAAACGAGGTGTTGTAGGTGTGCTCCAGAATATTTTACATATATTAAGAAACTTCAGAGAAACCAGAACCCTAGACTCTCCTTCCTAATTGAATGCATTCACTCGTCCTGTAATTTTCTGAGTTACATATTCTTTATTTCATAGATGGACAGACATAAGACCTGACCAGCTGCTGTTCATGTGTGCCCACCACTTTTTACCCTTTCATCCATTGGCATTCTTGTGCTTGTTCTTCCCCAAACCACCATGATCCCTCCCTTTCTCTGCCTTTTGTTTTCCCCCAAACACCCCATAGTAAGTCTTGCACAGCCTGAGGATGCTCTTCCCCTGCATCCCACAAAGAGCTGGCACCCTGATCATTGAGTCCCCTCAGCTCACAATGACAGGTCTTGCCTGGTTTCTGTTGCTGGCACCCTCCTGGGGTGTCTGACACTGGCTGGGGGCTCCCAGGCTCTGGTTGGTTATTGGGATCCCCCCACCATTGCACCCTTGTGTCCGTTGGGGTCAGAGATGTGATGTGCAATCACATCACCTAACAACAGAAATAACCTGGCACTTTACATGTAAATTCTGGAGCCACGGCAGACAATTTACAGGCTTTTTAACAGTTAAATCTTATTGAGACTAAAGATCTGTGGGTCCCATGTGTGCATGGGGAAAAAAAAAAAAGTCAGTAGTTGACTAAATTGTTGCCATAACAGAGACTGAAAACTGTGCTGACACAGTGCCTTTTATTACACAGCATCATTTTATAAATCATATTTAATTGAGAGTAATAAGATATGACTGCTATGATATGATTGATTTCAGTCTAACTCCTTAGTAAATTCACCTGAAAGAGAAATGTGATTTCCTGGAAACAGAGCCTACATTAAAAAATATATTTTTGATCAAAAATAAAAGAAGAAAAGTTAAAAAACAAAAACAAAAACACTGTTAACTTCTGTTAACTTGAAAATATATTAGGATGTATTCTTTACTAATGAGCAGAAATGCGCTTTGTGTGTTCGGAAGTTGAGAGCTATAACTTATAAAAGATAGTTGATAATTATAACTGGCAGAAGAAACTGTAAACTACTGAGGTGGTAGAACTGAGTGGTAGTATTGAACAGAACTGAGAACCATCCTCATCTTTTTCTTCTTCCTTTCAAAAAGCAGAGGCCAGAAAAAACTGCTGCTACGTACTCTTTGATATTTTATACCAAATAGCCGTAAAGTAAATCCTGTAGTTAGAATAAGAAACTGTCTAATCCCAGGACTGCATATATGCTAAAACTCCTGCAGAAAGTAGGAGTTTAAGTTACAATATAGAGTAAGGTGTTTTTTTTGTTGTTGTTGTTGTTGTTTTGTTTGTTTGTTTGTTTTTTTCAAATGAGATTACTTCTTTGGGCTGAAGTGAAATGAGTCATATTTGAGCCTCATCTATGGGACAAACAATACCACACCGTGTCTATTTGAGGTCTCCTACTTGATTCTAAATAAGAGAGTAGCAATTATTAAGCCTTTAAGGTCTTCTATCTGTACAGAATCAGATGCAAGACTGAAGTCTGAGCACACTCCCACCCTGTAAAAAGCATTTCCAGAGTAATTCAGGTGTTGAAGAAGTATCAGAAGAACGGAAGAACTGTATAGTCAAAGAGAAATAAATTTTGTGAAAGGGAAAAGGAGGAGCAAAGTTGAACTGCACTATTCAGTCATGCCAGTCAGCTATTACATATGAATGTAGAGGGACCTTCCACTGGCAAGGCATGTAATTCTCACTATTTACCAAACCTTGCACATACAAAAAGCTTGATGAAATTAACAAACATATTTATTTCAATGAAAATCTAAAAGATAGAAAGATATGAATACATTGCTTATACGAAGATATTTTCCTACTCACTTCAATCTTTCAATCTTTCACTCATATGCAGAAAGTGCTAGATTTGCCCTTCAGCTTTTGGAGGATGCCTTGCAGATATTCACAGGGAATTGATCCATGTCAATGTCATGACTGGGAGGAGTAGCTGATACCCCAGAGGGCTGCACTGCCACCCAGAGGGACCTGGACAGACTAGACAACTGGGAGGTGAGAAACCTTATGAAATTCAACAAGGCCAAGTGCAAGGTCTTTCACCTGGGGAGGAATAAACCCAGACACCAGTACAGGCTGGGGACTGACCTGCTGGAGAGCAGCTCTGCAGAGAGGGACCTGGGTGTCATGGTGGATGACAAGTTGAGCATGAGGCAGCAGTGTGCCCTCGTTGCCAAGAAGGCCAATGGGATCCTGGGGTGCATTAAGAAGAGCGTCTCCAGCAGGTCGAGGGAGGTGATCCTGCCCCTCTACTCAGCGCTGGTGAGGCCGCATCTGGAGTATTGTGTCCAGTTCTGGGCCCCACAGCATAAGACGAATGTGGAACTGCTGGAGAGAGTCCAGCGCAGGGCCACAAGGATGATCAGGGGCCTGGAACATCTGCCCTATGAGGAGAGACTGAGGGAGCTGGGCCTGTTCAGCCTGGAGAAGAGAAAGCTGAGAGGGGATCTGAACAGTGTCTATAAGTGCCTCAAGGGAGGGAGTGAGGAGAATGGGGCTGGCCTCTTTTCACTGGTGGCCACTGACAGAACTAGAGGAAATGGCCACAAATTGAAATACTAGAAGTTCCACAGGAACTTAAGGAATTTTTTTTTAGCAGTGAGGGTAATGGAGCACTGGAAAAGGTTTCCCAGAGAGATTATGGAATCTCCTTCTCTGGATATCTTCAAAACCTGTTTGGATGCAGTCCTGTGCCACGTGCTCTAGGTGATCCTGCGTGTGCAGGGGGGTTAGACTAGATGACCTCTAAAGGTCCTTTCCAACATTAACAATTTTATGATTGTATGATTTTATGATTGTATGATTCTGTGATTATACGTCAAGTGTAGTTCTTACCTGTTTTTTTTTTTTTTTTCTGCAAAATCAGTTGTGTACACATTTGCATGTAATCTTTGGCTGCACACCGGTACTGGAAAGGTACATATTCCTGTTATTATTTACAAGACACTGTAAACAGCAGGAGAAGATATAAGTGTCTCTACAATTTTCTGTACCAGAGGACTTTGGAGTACGAGTTGGAGCACAGTTTCATTGGAACCTATAGTGCAATTGCTCAAAGCATAATGCTCACTGTTACAGCTGATAGCTCCCATGGGGGGTCCAGCAACCCCTTATAAACAACAGCCTTATGCTACCAGTAAAAATGAATTTCAGGTCTCAGAAGAAACATATTTCAGGAAAAGCAAAGGATATGAATTTCAATACTGGTGAATGACTTTGCATTGAGAAGCCTACTCCACATCCCACAAAAATCTATAAAGAATAGGAGAATTTCTATATACAAAAAGAAAAATCTGTGATTTTCATGCCAGAATCAATGGGATTATAAGATATTAATAGCTGTCTATTGGATTTCTTCCTTCTCCTGTAACTCCTTATTTATATATCCTGGCAAAATATAAGTGGGATGAATTATTGAATGATTTATTGTGACTTGATGTTATAACTTTATTATTTACTGCACTTATTATGTAGTAATTGTTGTTTTACTAGATGTCCTTTAAAGTCCTCTTGTAAAATCTAGGAATCTGTTTTTGTTCTTGAATCTTCTGCTAGTACATACTACAGGGAGAGTATATGGGTGTCTCCCCTATTTTCCCCTGCTTGCAGAATGAGGCAGAATCCTCCACATTGGTAGGACAACAGATCCTTTCAGTCCTTTTCACCTCATTGAAGACTGATAAAGTCTGGAAAAGGCACATATTTCTATCAGAGTTTTCCCACCTTTACTATGCTGAAGGTGCAAAATAAGAATGAAAATTTATTCTGTTTTGCCTGATTTGTTTTTTGAATTCTCTGTAGAGTCAGGATATACTGACAAAGGGTTTGTGCTGTTACAGCTTTGGAAAATGAGGAAAAGGAGGGAGAGGGTTAAACTGGTACTAGGTGATGCTATTTAGAGTTAGTCTTTCAGAATCAGTAGGTATCTGCCTGTGAAAATGTTTACAGTCAGGTGCAGACAGATAAAAATCTGCCACAAAGGGAATTTATCATTTATTTCAGCTTGGTTAAATGATGGTTTCTTGGCATCACAGTTACTTTTTTTTTATAATGCATCTCTTCACTGTGAGAAGCAGATATTCTCCCTCTGGTATAAAACTGATAGGCAATAAATCTATTTAATATCTTGTAGTTTCGTAGGATTCTAGCTAAGAATTTTGCCAATACAAATGATACTCCAGATCACAGTCTATGTTTGCTCACACTTACTCAAACATCAAGTTTCAGTGGCAACCATTATTATATACACCGTTGGACAAGAGCAGAAACAACAAAAAAAAAAACCAACACAGTTCAATGCAAATATAGTGCTTTTTTTTGCACAGCATTATCTTCTTATGCTGTATTTTGTTTTTCTCCTCTCACTATGAAAAACTGGTAGTATCCACTAGGATAGGATATTTATTTCAAGCATTATTTTAACTTCAGCTTTGTGGTGTCTGCATTTACAAATGATTAATGTATACACACAAGCCATACATCTATAAAGTGAAGGCTTGCTTTCTAAAAGGCATCTTGAAGGCAAAGGCTGGAAACCTATATAGTAAGAACAAGAAAAGACTTCTCTTTCTTTTAAATCATACTAGAAAGTTAAGGAGATATTAAAATATGCAACATTTATTTAAATATAATTTCATTTCCATTTGAATTAATACTAGGGAAGCAAGGACCTGTCCTGCACTGTTGGTGTCTTTGACACGAACAAAACATGAGTAAAAACACTTGTATCTCCACGATCCACAAATCAGAAAGTAGCAGAACAAGAGCAAGAGATTATGCAGTTGTGAACAAGCATTTTGGAGTTTTGAGTTATGTTTTTATGTTTTCTGCTCAGCAACTAACGCAATTTGTGATATTGAGTAAGTAGAGTAATATAGGTTAAAAGAAACTCATGGATTAATAGAAATCCTGCCAAAATCAGGAATAACTTCAATGTTAGACAAACTTTCCAGAGTCTTGCCCAGTAGAGTGTTGAATATCTTTCAGAACACAGTCCCTGGGACTGACCTGTTCCTATAGGTCTATCTCTTTTTCCAAATGGAACCAACTCCATATGATTTTTCCATATTCTTTACTTTTATCTCTCAGAATTATAGCTAAGCAGCTAAATATAATATATTGTAATATTGTAATATTGTATATTGTAATATATTGTTTGATGCATCAGGTGTGGTTTAGTCAATGTCTATTTACATAGTTTTTCTGAGATATCTAGTTAATTCTCTTTTAAGGAAGAAATTTAAGGAAGAGATCAGTATGATTCACCAGGTGACCTCATCTCTGGCAAAGAAATCATAATCTCTAGTCAAGAACAACCTTGATGAAGACAAAGGCACAACCCATGATTTAGGACTAATTCTACCTCTTCTATATGTGACAGTTTCAGCTATTTCAGCTATTTACTTGTGCTTTTAATACATATAAAACCTACAAAGAACAATTAGAATAATCTTTGCTGAACTCTTGCATAACCAAAACCGCAGTTTCACCCTAGGATTCTTGCACATAATGTAGCAACTTGTGATTGAATTAGTAGAGCATGCTGAAATGTCTAAAGTCTTTACATGGAAACAAGGTAGGTGAGCTGAAGGAAAATGAGCATTGATTTAAGCCCAGAGAGTCACGATTGAGCCTAAACCTTTAAAAACTTCATTTTGGTTCCAAAGATGTGTCTTAGACCAAAGAATACAATTATATGCTGTCATACAAAAATAGTTTAGGTGGTCAAATAAATCTCTTAGTATCTGTTTTTTTTTTTTTTTTTTTTTTTTTTTTGAGGGATGGGAAGGTTGGTAGAAAAGACTTACCTGTGAGAAAGCTCTATATAAGTAGAGAGCTCTCAAACTGTAATATTCTGATTTTTTTAAAAAAATATTTTCATCTGAACACCATGGCTAAAGACTACTGTCTGCTGTGAGGATAGACTATCTCTGCAGAGCACCCTATTAGATGGTCTTGAGGTATAAAGGGTAAAAGGAGTATTTTCCACAAAATATATCTGTTTATTTTTTTTATTTTTTTTCTTCCTAATATAGGACCATTATCTGTAATTGCTTCTGGAGTAAAATGCTGCCTAAATGGAAAAAAAAATAGGTCTATTATGTTTCATTGGTACTGCCAATTTTTGCTCAACTCTTTCCTCTACAAAAGTGTAAGAGTAGCAGGGCCATTTTATAACTGATCTGTAGGAATCATCTATGTGCAGTTATTAGAGAGAATCTCTGTCAAAAACCTAAGATATAAACCTAAAATAAGAATTGGAATAATCCAGTTCCACTGTAATCCACTAAAAGATTCACACTGACATCAGCAAGCAGTGTGACAGACTAGAAATCTTATGGTGAACTTGAAACTAAACTAGTTGAACAGGCAAACCAGCTCAGTTTGAAACCAGTGCTGTATATCCAAGATGCACTGAAAACATAAAGAATGATTTTTCAGCAAAGCAACATTGAAGGCATTTCTACCAAACATTATAATTGATATAACTCTGTACAAAGATGAGACTCTTCTGGCATTTCTTTCACTGCTTAAGAATTTGCTCATTTCTGTTGAGGTCGTAATTAAACAGATATTTAAGTGTTTGACTGCATTTAAGTTGACGATTAGAATTTGTTTAGTGGAGGAAGTTAATAATTCTTTCCCTGGGGCTTCATTAGGTTTCTAAGGTTATTCCATGATTTTTTTTTGTTTAAATTGAAATTGTAGGCTTGCTATTTCAATGTATACTGACAGTGCACTTTTAGATATAGAAACAATTATACGGAAGGTATGTGACAGATAGCAACTATGTTTGTATGTTATTTATTAAAAGCATAGATTAAATCTTTCGGGAATCTGTTCCAAGGACTATATTCTTTAGTATTCAAAGTGCTGCTCATTTTACCAAAATTAAGTCACTAACAGTTAAGTCAGTCACCTAGACTGTCCAGTATGAATGTAGAGAGAAGGACAGACTGGTTTAACAATGATTAGGGAGGTAGATTATACTCCTAAATTTTAGATGGCCAGAATTAGGTAAGATAGACCTCACTCCTACAGTTTAGGTAGCCATTAAAATACTACCCACTTGTGCCTAATGCACTCCTCAGTAGCTATAAAGTGTACTAGGAACAGAATTTCACAGGCTTTTCATTGTTCATCATTTCATATATTGGTCTGTAAAATGGATATGACATTACTTGGGATGAGATGCTTTCTTACTGGCATATGGGACATGCAATTGTGGCTTTGAATATGACTTTCTCACAGGTATGATACCTACTTAATCTGTAACTCATGTCACCTGCTGCTCATAGCAGTTTTCTTGACATCAGCTCTCACTTTCACCGAAGTTTAGAAATGATATTTCTATTTAAAGCACTGTAGCTGGAGAATAACACTGCTGTATGCTGAATAGAAGACAAAAAATAATGAATCTGGTTTTAACTGGAAATGAGCCAATTATTCTGGATTTGGACCTGCTCATTACAGTACTGTTAATGGTTTTAAAAAGAATTCTACAGGGAATACGTGTTATTTTTTCTCTCCACATTTACTTTCTAGTTTAGATCTCAGTCTGTTCACTTTGTCACTGAAATTTATAGAAATATAGGCTGCTAATAAAATATACAAGGTGCAGCATGTTGAAAAATGCTAAGAAACTATAACTGTGTTTCTATTATTGCTTTATCTTTATTATTTCACCTGATGGTTTCATTCTACAGCAGATTTAATAGAGCATGAGGTGAATTGATATAATTAGCTTGGTTTCCTGCCATCTTTCCCATAGGTCAAGCCAATTAAAAGATAACTGAGGGAGACAGTACTCCAAACTGTAGCATATGGTATCATGGCATACAACATGCAGGAGATGGAAGACAAATTGGCTGAGATTTTACATCTGAAATTAAATTGTATGTTTAAGCCTGAACCTCCTTGAAATTTCTTTCTTTCGGTTAGTTTCCCATATTTGTCATGAATCAGAGCACTATTTTATTCTTGGGTCACACAGCAGCCTCTCATTTGACTTTGAATGAGTACCCTGTTGCAGTGATTTCACTGTTCAACATTTTTCATGAGTTGTCGTAGAATCAATTGAAAGTCAAAATTTACAATTTGTGGCATATTCAGGAATTCTAAAATCAGTTCTACTGCAGAAAACAATCCCTCCCTTCACACAGCCCCAAAAAATCAAATAAAATTTATGATATTCAAATGCTTTTGCTGCTGGGGACATTGTAAGATTAGTGAGAAGTTAAACTTTATTTTTGCTTCAAGATAAGTCTAGTTTCACAGGTGAGTTCCATAGTCAGTCAGAGTCTGAATTCTTTAGATGTGGTATCTCATTCTTCTTGTAGCTCTCTGGTCCCAGGATAGTCTGATAAAAAGCAGTTTTCTGGGAAGTTTCTAACAACATTTTATCTCAAGGGAGGGTAGAACTTTTTTCAGTGCTGAAACAATATCTCTTCCATGCCAATAAGCTGTTCCTTGGTGTGACCTTGGTGAGTGCCAGTGAGAATTTTGCAGACAATCCCTGGGCAAAATTCAGGAGTTAGAATGACCTAGGGTAGTTTCTTGCAATCATTATACAGTCAGTTGATATATATCTTGATTTTGGAAGCAGAGAACTCTCTAGTGAGACACAGGGAATTTAATGTCTTTTGGCCAATGAATGTTATCTGGCAGCTTTCATTTAAGATGTTGGTAAGATGAACATAGAATGCACTATGAACATGTAACGTCCTTAAGTGCAAATATGAACAGATATAAAAATACCTGGTTGCAAATATAAAATACAAAAATAATCTAGTTTAGGTATGCAAAGTTCATTTGTAAATAAAAGCTTACACTGTCTGAGAACTAGGGAACAATATTAAAATCCAGAATAAAGCTATTTTTCCTTGTTTTGAAAAAAATAAATAAAAGAATGCCCTTATATGTTATTCATTATGATCCTTGTGAGTATGAGAGAGAAAAACATGGCTGCTTAATTCTTAATCTTGTCTAGGGCTAGTCCTTGTAAAATAATAATTATTAAACCAGATTCTCTGAAAGAATGAACTTGTCAAACTCACATTCTTTATCTGCTGTGGCAATGGATGTCACTATAATAATGCCATACTAGCAGTGCTTAAACTAAGGGTTTGTCAGTTGCCCCATGATAAACTCTAGCATCTGAGGGATTTTTT
This sequence comes from Tinamus guttatus, assembly GCF_059628265.1. Classification (NCBI taxonomy): domain Eukaryota; kingdom Metazoa; phylum Chordata; class Aves; order Tinamiformes; family Tinamidae; genus Tinamus; species Tinamus guttatus. Next base: position 94,595 of record NW_028288580.1, on the reverse strand, counting down.
TCATCCCAGTTCATCAAATCACAGCGATCTGACATTCAATATGCAGTCCTCAGGGTTTCAAAGGTTCTTTTGCTTTTGATTTATGCTAACAATAGAATACTTGAAAGATTGAAGACTTAGTATCATTGCAGTAGGCTAAGTGACTCTGATTAAGTAGATTCCAGTAATTTGCTGTGGACAGCTGGATGGAAGTGGATAGTTTGGAAGAGAAAAAATGGAAATGAAGTAAAGCTTGAACTTTGAACTACAGACTGGTGTAGCAGATAGGGGAAAGAGGGGACTGTCTTATTTCCCATATGTCTTTCCTATGAAGGTGGGGTGGATCTTCAGTGGATACTTGGTATTTGGAGAGCAGGCTCAGGGATTCATCCCATTTGACTTTAGAGGTCTTCCATGTAGGGGTAAACAGGTGTGCTCATCATCTTAGGTTCAGTTAGTGGCCTTTCCAGAGCATCATTCTTCTGAACTTTTTCAACAGGTAAGGTGAATCACAGTTTCTAGTACTTACCTGTTTTCATTGACAACTTACCTAATTTCGTTGAGTGTAGACAGGAAACAAAAATGCATATATCTGTGTTGAATACATATATATCTGGACAAAGAGTGATCAGGAAAGGAAAAGGATAAATACTGGCATGGAAAGTGGAGAGCTTTGCTGCAACTTAATATTTCTTCTCCTATTGATGGAAGAAGTGGTAATTCGTAGAAATGGAGCTGGAATTCTCTTCATTGCCACAATCACACAACAGATTAGATAAAAGATCAGATGGAAAGCGGTCAAGTGCTTCACAAGGAAAATGTCTTTTTTTACTGCATAAATTTTCACATCTTGTCCTAAATGTACAAATTATTTCCATTCTCTTTATCTCTCTCTCGTTCTTTCATTTTGAACTATAGTAATCAGAAGATTTTGTGCAGAAATTGCATCAGTCATTTTCTTCCAATTTAGAAATATTCTTCTGTACTAAAAATCTTTTTTGTTTAACTTATGGCAATATTGCTTGCCCATACATAAGCATCTGGGAACATTGTTCTGAGAAATATGTGATCAGTTTTATCAGTCTAACATTTTAGATATCTACAAGTTGTGCTGTGAATCATTCTAGATATTCTTAAGTAAGTGGGGAAAAACCTGCATATGTAATAAATAAGCATGGATAACATTTATACTTAAAAATGAAGGCATGTGCTAGTACATGCTAGGTGAATTCAGAATTGATATCTTCTACCTTGTCTTGCTTTATATCGGCAGGAAACAATCCATCTGATGCCACACAATACAGCTAAATTAGAAAGCACAGGGTCTACGAAGCAAATGTTTTCCAAGCAAAATAACTATTTTCTCGAAAAAGAGGGGAGAGGGAAAAACAACAGCTTTATTGTCGTCTTTCCAACCCCTCCCTCTTTCCCCATTATATCTCTTGATGTTAATGTAAAATTATACAGAAGACTCCAGTTCTCTGGAAGGCACAGTGATATTTTCTTTTAAAATAAACAGATGGACATTACTTTCCCCGGTTAGCACTTAAAACTACCACAAATGTTTTCACAGAGCACACTAGAGGGCACTAGCGAGCTATAAATATGTTCCAGTTTCCTGAGATTTCCATCCCCATATCTCTCAGGTGCATTAGATTTCCATTCCCCCCTAACTGTGGGCCATTCTTGCAGTATCAAGTATAAAAGTATAAAGATGGGGCAAAATGTAACGATGTGCTTCTCCCACTGTTCTAATGATTTAGTATTTCTATAACAAATAGATGGAAATAGTGTCTTTCACTACCCCAGAAAATGACTCACTGAGCAGTCTGAACTATCCTGGCCTGGTAAGGTTTTCTATAGGGCTAAAACATCCCCATTCTGCACTCAGTCTGCTCTCCTGAATCGTGGCTCTCAGTAGTGTTGGTAATACCAAACAACAGTGGGCAGGTAAATATATTTCCCTTAAGGATTTTGTATTAAGGCAGTTTCAACCCTCCTCTTCAGAGAACAAGAGCCAGTATATGAAAACTTTATACCTTGTTGCTGAATATATAAATGAAATACAAATGGCAGAAAAGGTGAAAGTGATACAGCAAATAGATCAGGAAAATATAAAGGGGGCCATATTTATTTATTTATTTATTTATTGCTTAAAATTGTGGTTTAGTTTCCTAAACAAAGGAATTTTACCTTAGAATCACTTGTGAGAAAGCTAACCAGAACTTCCTGTCTTCTTCTAATTGCTCTGTGGCTGAACTGAATGACATTTCCAAAAATAGGAAGTTCACCTATCCCAGCTTTCTAAAAGTATTGTGCTACCGTCAGGGAACTGCAAGTAGGAACAACCTCTTTACTCCTTCGACCTCTGCCTCTTCTTGTCTTATAGATTTTTCTCTGCTTAGGCTGGCTGCTAGAATTAAGCTTTTCTGACAGACTCAGGAGGGAAGAACAATTTTTCCTATCAACTGCCTGTTCTGTTTGGACGGGTGTAAAGATCTAGTGAACAAATCATTATGACCTTATATATGTGCAGTACATTTTTAAGTGCCATTGAGATCTGACCTCAATGAATAAGGAATATATAGGCAATATCTAAGAAATGTTTGAGAGGTACTTTATCCCAACACTTTTCTTTGGCATTGGTATATGTCTTTTAGCGTGGATGTCTTTTAAATGCTAAATGCTCCATTTTCAACATACAAGGTTATTTGCTTTCTTCTGTGTTTGTACAGCATCCAACCCATGACTTGGGTGACTACAGTGATTAAAAAAAGATAGTAAGAGATGCTATAAACCATCATGAAGTAACTCTGCTTCCCCTTTCATCCTTTGGGACTTCTGTGAAAATAAGGAAGTTTTCCAAATAGCACTGAAGCCCCAGACACTGGACCAAGTTATCTGATCTGGTGCTTCCTACTTTGACTATATCTGAACTTTCTTTTCTCCAAATGCCTGACTGATCTACCTTGCTTTTGGGTCTATACACGAGTTCACTGTTACCACTGACATTCTCTCAGACTGTGAGCCTGTGCCAAGATGAGGGCTGAAGTTGGCACTTCAGCCAGCTGAAGAAGTACCGTCTCTTTTGCCTTTACTTTCTGTAGGAGAGGACAAGAGCTCTAAACCTGTTGCATATATTTAATAGACTGCCTTCCATTATATCAGCCTGCCCCTCCGGCCCTGCTGGAGTTCTGATTGATTTCTAATAGCCTTTAAAGTTAATACTATAGCCTGCTGCTATTTCTCAGTGCATTTGGTTGGTGTTTTTTTCTATGTTGTCTTCCTAACATACATTCAACAGGAATATGTTGAACATTTCTGTTGGGAAATTCTGTGGGAAGGGAAAGAAACACCCACCAGTATTTTTCACTGCTTTCAATTGGAAATACTATCAGAAAACCTTCCAACAAAGCTGCCTAGCCTAAGTCAGCAGTCCCAGGGCCTAGGGACTAAGCCCTAGGATCTCATTAGTAAACTCAGAAGATACAGCTGTTATTGCTGTGGTCAGTGAAGTCTGATTTTACTGTTCCTATATTTCATTAATTCATGAACTCTTTGAAAACTGCCTGGAATCCACATAAACTTCAAGTAAGATTGCACTTGAGACTGAACAAAATATTCCATCTGTCCCTGAGATGTCTGTCTACCAGGTCACTTAACTGAGGCAAAGATAAGGGGTGCTCCATTCCTGTGGTGGTACTCATATTTCGCTCTTGCGCTGCCAATGTCCTTCCTGGAGAAAACACCACCCATCATGCCTTTGAGCTTAAAACCAGCTGATGAGTTTAAGTATGGGAGCAGCTTTCTGAGCGCAGAGTGTCCAGTGACCAGACAAGAGCACATGAGATGACCACAGCCAGATTGGGCCTGGATGCTGCTGGCTGGCAATTCACTCCCTCCGTGCCCTGGTGCAGCTCCAAAATGATCTGCAGGGTTTGGGCCCGTAAACTGGCTCATTCCTATGGGCCAGAGCGTTCTCCACACTGGCGGCAGTGAGGAGCAGATGTCTGTGAAGCAGCTGGCAAAGCTGCCTCAGTCTGTGTCTGGGCAGACTGCGAACATGTAGGGCACGGCTAGCGTCCACGTCCGCTCCAGCTCAGATCGCCCAGCTGCAGCCTCCCGTCTGTACCAGCCCCCTCCTGGTCGCTGCTCTAGCTCCAGCCGCGCTGCCAGTGCTGAGCGGTTCCCATGCCCCTTCACTCCCTGGCTGGCTCGTCATACTCAGCTGGAGATGGGCACTGAGTGAGGTGGGGGTCAGCCACGTCCTCCTTTGGCGGGTTGAACAGCCCCACTGCTTTCTCCCCAGACTACTGCAATTACCAGTCATCTTCTTCCTGACAGGAAAATAAAGCAGCTCCCTTCAGTCTCAGCTTAATCCCACAATTCCCATGTGCGTCCTCCCCAGACAGTTTGCCTTCCTTCTGCTGATGGCACAGTGTCCAGTGAAATCTGTCTCTTCTTAGTACCTAGGAAAACAATATCTACATCTGTAAAGAGATAGCTTGAAGAAATATCTATAAAGAGATGTATCAAACTCTTTTAGAGAGAAGAAGAAAAAGTTGCTGTGAAAATCAAATATCCACTGAGTTACCCATCTGCAAAGGGCTGGAATCACTATGGAACTGATAGGTGATGATATTGCCAGTTAGCATAGTTTCAACCAGGCTGTTCATTAAATTTTTGGCTGCTTTTTCTATGCATTCCTGTGCCCATTTTTACATGCCCTTATAAAAGGTTGTGCCATAATTTTTTGTATCCATATGCAAAATACCACTGCATGATCTCAGCCAGGTGACATATTTATAACAACACAACATTTTTACCAGGGATTAGCTTGTATAGTAAGGCAGTCATCCAAACACCACAATTTGTCATTTCTTTAAAACATGTAACAAAATGCATGGGTTTACATGTAAACATTTTGTACACAATATTGCAGTTAGTTTGACTGTGTTACATATTGGCTTGTAGCCTGGAATTGTGATAGCAAAACAAGCAGAAAAAAGTCAAAATGCCTAATTTCAATGCAACCTTATGCATTAGATTTTAAGCCCACAGAAGTCAGAAAACATGATATTGAATTTCCTGTGATGTTAAATAGATCAGCCTACTTGCAGAAGCAAGGAGTAAAAGGAGTCAGAGGGAAGCAGTAGATTACATTGCTTCTGAGTTATTTTTCTCTTCAAACAGCTGTTTAATTTTGCTGGTAGCATGTTCTTCTGAAACAGAACACCGATCCAAACTAATGGACAATAGTGAGGAACTAAAATGCTTAATACAATCTGCTTGTTGAAGACTTGAGCATAAGCAGAAGAGCGCTTCCAGTCTCATAAATTTACTGTCAGCAGTGTGGTCTTCCTTACAATGAGAAATTAGCCTTTAAAAATCATATGATCAAAAGTGTATCACTGGAACCTGAGCAAAAGGCCAAGAGCTCTGAGTGGGAATCCTGCTTGCTTCTGAATATGTGGGATAATTTTCTCAGTGACTGTGCTGTGGAGCGGGTTGTTTGAAAGGATTATCTATTTCTGATGGGTGTGGATGGCAGTAGGTGTATGCATTGTGTGTGATAGGAGACTTGAGTGTCACAAACTGTGCATGTATTAAACTTCAGAAGCATTCAATTTAATGCTTTTATTTCTTGGAGTCTGTGTACTTAATCTTTGTAACAGTGGTTAGCTGCAGTTTTGCAGAGAACTGCTTCATAAGCACAAGTGAAAAACAAAGCATTGCAAATGTTCTCCCTTCCCCTCCCCTCCCCTTTTTTTCTGAGGACAATTTTGTGTCCTTGGAGAGTTTGAAAGCCAAGCTTTAAGAGCACAGATGTGCAATATCTTTTGTGAAATGCATATATGATCTTTCTATGTATCACTGAGCATGAAAAGGATGTTTTGCTCTTTCATCCATGCATGACTTGTCAGAACTTAAATACAAATTGCAAACAATTTCAAAGGCAAATGCATGCCCAGAAGGATTTCCCATCCTTCAGAGTTCAGATTTTATTGTGAACATATTGTAAACTGATTCAAGCCCTTTCTTTCAATTGACAAAATTTTTCTTACATTTTTTTTCAGAAAATGAAGTCTGTATGCATTAACATGCAGCATGTAATTAGCTCAGTGGACAAAGTTTTTTTTATGAAAATCAGAACAGTTTAAAACTCCTTATCTGAGTATCTGTCTGCTTATAAGAAGAAAAAATTAACTTGATGCAGTGCATGTTTAGGAGCTGGATAAAATACTTCAGGTTACAGCATAGGATGGAGAAAGAGTTTTAAGAAGTCTTCAGCATGATGGTGCCCCATAAACATCATTAACAGATAATGGAAAAGGTTTTTTGTTATTATTGTTATATACCATATGTAATCTTATATATTTGCGTGTATGCATGTGTGCATATGGGTGTGTGTATGTGCATATATTTTTAAATATCCAGCCCTGATGTTAAATATCAAAACTCAGATTTTGCTGAATAGATGTTACCCACTGGATGGTTCACTGCTGTGGGGCTAGTGACTGTTCATGGGTTGATACTGGTCAAAGTTTTGCCATGTATTAGCATAGCTTAGGGGTAAGTATACAGTTTTGGGAGTATAAGGAGGTAAGTATATGTTTCAGCTGAATACTGTAGAATATGGTGTGTTCTATCTCAGCCTATTGTCTTTGGAGTCTAAGCGGTATCACCTGAGAAGGCTGGAATCAATGAGAAATTCTTAGGTGGAAAAAATACAGCTATTTCAGAGGGGCACAGTCTCCAGTTCAACAGATATCCCCCCTGTATGTCAGTATTTTCCAAACACACATTTACTCAAGCACTATAAATGCAGCAAAGTCATTATCTTGTTGATATGCCAAGATTAGAGGTACATCAATATCTCCTCTTTCCTAGTAGTAGGATTGCTGAATTATTTCTGTAAAATTCTTTACTCCTGTCCTGAATTTCTGTACTAATGGAACAGATGGTGATGTTTGGGTACAATATTTCAATTTGCATATATTTCTTAAGAACACTGTCTTGTCATTGCTTCCCATGAAATGTCTTGTTTTGGTTTACTGATTCCAGAACTTCTAAGTTCATACCCAAACACTATGGTGTGTGGTCTGTGACTATGTGACAAGATTACTATCAATATTCCATAGCAGGAAGGAGCCTCTTCCAGTTCTTGAGCTGTTGTGCTTCTTCTCTGAGTGAGGATGAACAATAATGACAGCAAATAACATTAATCCCTTCTTATCAAATCTGCGGCAGTGGTTATTTGTAGAGGGCAGGGAACACATCATATTGTAAAGGGCCTGCAGCACACTTCTGTTGCATGCCTGTTTTCAAGGGAGCCTATTACCTAGTGCACTTGGTTTCTAGAGCACTTCAGCACAATACACAGTACTGTTCTCCCACAGTACATATGAATAAATACATGCACATGTCCTGCTGGCTTGAGACTCTTCTTTTGTCAAAACACGGCTGAGACTGAGTCCATTTGTAGTTGAGGTCATTGTGTTTTACAGATGAGAATTCCAGTGATTTTCGTAGCTAGTGGTTAGTTTAAGAAGCAAGAGGAAATAACCAGACACGACTCACCACACAATTTCAATGTAAATGTGTATACGCATGTTGGCTTATACAATAAGCCACAATGCTTATATGAGAGTGAAAATGCAGCCCTCAACCTGACAAAGTTCTCCCAGCATCCAAATGAAATGGCATTTTCTGAAAATGCTCCCCTGTCATGTTTGAAATCAGAATCTAATTACTGTCTTAACTGGGCTAATTACTGACCCTTAGGGCATTAATAGATTAATAGTATTTTAAAAGTTCTAAAAAGAAGAAGAAGATATTTTATAAAGATTCTTAGAACAAACATATTTGCATTAGGATCTTTTTGCTGTGTGATGTGATTAGTTAAAATGGAAAGAGATGATACTCCATTAACGCATTCAGAAAAATATTTAGAGTAGGAAGTCATACTAGGAACAGAGCAGACTTTCATGAGAAGAGGTATATGCATGAGTATTTGTTGATATGGTAAACCAGAAGAGGAAATGTAGGGCTGCCAGGGAGATATAAACCACAGCAAAAGAGGTGGGGCTGCTGCTTGGCCATATAATTTCTACTTCTGATCTGGTGGGACTTTCTGAAGATCCATGAATACATGGTCCTGAAAAAAAAATAATAACAGCAGGAACTGAATTCCAAGCAATTGCAATATAAGTCATACAGCAGTCCTGACACAGGCCTGTAATTATTGGATTGTTTGGATCAAAACGGAAAAGTAACAACAGAGTGTGAAAAAAGGAAGGTAGTAACCCTGGGTGGGTTCTCTGGAAGGTCCTCTGAGTCCAGATGTCAGTTCAATTGTCTTCTTGCCCTTGCCTAAAGCTACTCTGACAGGAAAAAGACTGAATGGGAACAGTATTAGACAGACTATTTGAACTGTTCTCATTCTGGCTGTTACCAATGCCTCTTTTATTAAATATTCACATCTGTACATGCACATCTCCAGATCCCCCAGGTGAGTGTACTTTGAGCCAGCAGTGTTACTTAGATTAAAGAAGAGCCATGAGGGAAAAGCTGCCTAGCTCAATGTTTTTGTTCTCCTTTTATTTTATTTTATTTTATTTTATTTTATTTTATTTTATTTTATTTTATTTTATTTTATTTATATATTTTGGAGGGCAGTAAGATTTCACTTACAATGCTTCTAACTTTAATAATCTCTTTGTGGGGTCTGTATGTCTGATATATGTACAGCTCATCATAAAAAACCTTTGAAGGTCTTGCATCTTCTGTAGTAAACTGGTATATGGTCCTATAATGCTAACATTGTATCAGAAGAAGAACTGAAAGGGTTAAATACTTCCTGAAAAAGGAATAATATACTTACTTTTAAGGAAGGTTTCACTGACTACCCAGTGAAAAGAGAGTCAGCGTCATCAGGGCTTTTCTTTGCATGGTTCATGTAGAACATATATGTGGTACTTACGTTTTTTAACAACTTCATGTTGGCAGAACATGAAAGAATGCATACGTAGGGTGTCACAAATATTTTGTCTATGAAGATTATATATATTTTTTGATTTGCTTATCATTTTTGGAGCTGAGCAATGCATTGACAAAAGTATTAGAACTGCATGTGAAAATAAATATATATTTTACACTATCTTAGCAGTTACAATTGAAACTTCAAGCAGTTTTAGCTCTTTAAAAAATATTACCAGGTATGGCATAAAGATCTTTCCTTAACTTTAATGCTATGCTACTTTACTTTTTTCTCAGTGAATTCACCCTCTAAAAATTTTTATGCATTTTTAGATACTGACCAGAAAAAAATGTTTTAATAAACAGCTTCTGACTCAGTAACTAATGGTTTAGACTTCAATTCCTTTGTGGCTTAAAAACAAGTGTTTATTTAGAAAATGCCTTCAGCAAGGATATATTTTGGAATTTATTATATGTCACAGATTAAATTATTTCTTGTTTATTTCTTTCACTTAAAATGCATAATTAATATTTCACAGTAGGTTTAGATTAGTAGTTACATTTCGTTCCTTTACTTAATTTTAAAAGTAATTTAAAGTGATCTTAGAGAGACTTAGCTTTAGTATTCTCAGAGCACAACCTATAAATCAGGTTAAATGTTTGAGTCAGGGAGCTCTAATGCTGCTTATAAATACGGAACACTGGCAAAAATTACACTTTATCTAGTGCTACAGTAGCTTGTCACCCACCAATAATTAATGACACAAGTTTCACAGTTAAAAAAAAAAAAAAAGCAAAATCAGGATTTTCAAAGGCATCTCCATATTAAATAAAGGGCTTAAAAAACTGCAAGATCATTTTTAAAAATATATATATATTGTTTGTCTTTACTCTTTATTTTTCTAATCATCTGAAAAATTTGAAATGCACTTGAAAAAGTCATCAAGAGTTCAGAGCTAAAATGGAGTAATAACTTTTAGGAACATAGGATAACTCAGGTTGAAAGAAACCTCAGGATGTCATCTAATTCAAGCTCCTGTTCAAAGCAGGGTTAAGTTCAGACCAGGTGGCTCAGGGTTTTACCTAGTCAGGTCTTGAACTGCAGTGGACATGGAAAACCTTACCTTTTACTAAGATCAAGCTTTTCAAACTATTACTATACTTCTGAGCTTTTTTCTCTCAACTAAATTAACACTAGTTAATGACTTATTGCAACTCTAGACTTCAAGAGAGTTAATTCTGACCACTCCAGAGACCTACTTTGGGGAATCTCATGGGCCAGCCACCACTTTCTCTAAATTCAGGATCAGTGCATTCCTACAAGAAAAAAAGTCAAGCAAGCGGGGCAGGAGACCTTGCAGATGGGCAAGTAGCTCTTGGGAAAACTTAAAGAGAAAAAGAGAGCATAAATAATGTGGAAGAAGGGTCAGAGCAGGGATGAAACGAGGAAAGCCAAGACCCATTTGGAATTACAATTAACAAGAGATGTCAGGGACAAAAAGAAGGGCTTCTACAAATACATCAGCAGCAAGAGGAAGACTAGGAAAAATGTGAGCCGGCTGCTGAATGGGAAGGGTGCCTTGGTGATGGAAGATGCTGAGCAGGCAGATTTACTAAATGCTTTGTTTGCTTCTGTCTTTAGAGCTCAGGCTAGTCCCCATAAACTACAGAGCCTGGATATAAGAAAGATAGATAACCAGAAGAGAGGAAGAGTTTCCACTGGTTGAGGAGGATCGGGTTAGAGATTATTTAGGTAAACTGGACACACATAAATCTATAAGCCAGACGGGATGCATCCAAGAGTGCTGAGGGATCTGGCCAGGGTTATTGCTCAGCCTCTCTCCATCATCTTTGAGAGGTCATGGAGAGTGGGGGAGATGCCAGAGGACTGGAAGAAAGCCAACAACACTCCAGTCTTCAAAAAGGGCAAGAGAGAGGATCCAGGAAACTACAGGCTGGTCAGCCTCACCTCCGTCCCTGGAAAGGTGATGGAACAGCTTATGCTAGAGACCATCTCTAGGCATGTGAAGGAAAAGAAGGTGATCAGGAGTACTCAGCATGGGTTCCACAAGGGGAAGTCCTGTTTGACCACCTGATAGCCTTCTACAATGGGATGACTGGCTGGATGGATGATGGGAGAGCCGTGGATGTTGTCTATCTTCACTTCAGCAAGGCTTTCAGTACTACCTCTCATAGCATCCTCATGGGGAAGCTCAGGAAGTGTGGGTAAGATGAGTGGACAGTGGGGTGGATTGAGAACTGGAGGGACGGCAGAGCTCAAACAGTCATGATAAATGGGGCCGAGTCTAGTTGGAGGCCTGTGGCCAGTGGTGGCCTGGAGGGGTCAGGACTAGGTCCAGTGCTGTTAAACTTGTTCATCAATGACTTGGATGAGGGGACAGAGTGCATCCTAAGCAAGTTTGTGGATGACACCAAACTGGGAGGAGTGGCTGACACTCCCAAGGGCTGTGCTGCCATTCAGAGGGATCTAGACAGGATGGAGAGTTGGGCAGAGAGGAACCTCATGAGGTTCACCAAGGACAAGTGAAGGGTCCTGCACCTGGGGAGGAATAACCGCAGGCACTAGCACAGATTAGGTGTTGACCTGCAAGAAAGCAGCTCTGCGGAGAGGAATTTGGGAGTCCAATAGGATCCTGGCCTGCATAAGAATAAGTGTTGCCAGCAGATCTGGGGAGGGGATCCTGCCCCTCAGCTCCAGTGAGGCTGCACCTGGAGTATTGTGTGCACTTCTGGGCTCCCCAGTAGAAGAGGGATGTGGAGCTTCTAGAGAGGGTCTATTGTAGAACAATGAAGATGATTAAGGGACTGGTGCATCTGTCTTATGAAGAAAGATCAAACGAGCTATGCCTGTTTAGCCTGGAGAAGAGAAGACTGAGAAGGAATCAATATGTAGAAATACCTGAGGGGAGAATGCAGGGAGGATGAGGCCAAACTCTCCTTAGTGACAGGACAAGGGGTTATGGATATAAATTAAAACACAGAAAGTTTCATCTCCATATGAAGAAGAGCTTCTTTACTGTGAGAGTGCCATAACACTAGAACAGGCTGCCCAGAGAAGTTGTGGAGTCTCCTTTGGAGATCTTCAAAATCTGCCTGGATGTGACCCTGTGCCACATGATCTAAGCGGCCTTGCTGGAGCAGGGGGGTTGGACTAGATCATCTCTAGAGGTCCCTTTCAACCTCCACCATTCTCTGATTCTGTGATTTCAATACATCCTCTCTGATCCTATTTTTAGATCTCTGATCATTTTTATAGTCTGCCAGAACACATTGTTTTCTTGGTTGATTTCAAGTTTTAAGTAAGTTTGATGTCCACAACTGGACATTATATTCAGCTTGAGCCTTGGCAATGAACTTATTACAGCAGAAGAAATAAAATCATGTTTTCTAAATGGTGCTTCTATTTGTACTTCTGGCATTTGCTTTTTTTTTTTTTCCCCTACAGCATGACACTGTTGATTCATGCTCAGCAGTTGATCTGTTATAAGGCCCAGACTGTTTTCTGAAGAACTGCTATTGCTCTTTTGAGTCATTCTCAACACAGCATTTGTGTTGTTAGTTCTTTCTTTCTAACAGTAAAATCTGATAATTTATTGCATAATATCTTACATTTTTGACCACTTCTCCAATTTGTAAACATTGTTTTAAATTCTAATCCCACCCTGTAATGTGCTTGCTGGCTGAAACAGTTCTTTGTACTATCCAGTGGTCTGAGTCCGCACTAGTTAGTGTGTACACATTCTCCATGGAGCCGGTTATCTGTACTCATGCCAGACAGAGTACTCACGCTGCATGGCCTTTTGTCTGCTCTGGACACTACATCAAGTCTCCCATAATATAAATATATGACTATTTTTATCTGTTATTTTTCACCTCTAACTGCCCGAAACAGTCTAAGGGCTGTTTTATAGAATGAAACTGAATATATGTGAAGTATATCACCGTCTGTCATAATATCACGGTGAATGAGAATATGAGACCCTCTGGGATAGAGCTGTAAGGAAGACTGTGCAGGGGGCAGAGCTGGAATAAGGCAGAGGCCAACAGTCTGCCTTTTAGGAGGAGCCTCTGTTGTGTACTATCTTTTCAACCATGTTTTGTCCTGAAGAAGGTAATTGAAGCTTCCAAAAACAGAATTAGATAATGCACTAACAATTCTTCACTGTGGGCAATCTAAGGTCCAGGTCAGAAGAACCCATCACAGGCTTTTTTTTTTTTTTTTTTAAATCATAGTAGACACATCCACATAAAGCTTTGCTGCCAAATCTACTCAGGAAATAAACATGTCCTCTAGATTTATATGAGCTTCAATCTGGTTGAAATTTGTCTCCCCCCTTCCCCCTTTTTTTGTTAATTTAAACAATAAATATTCCAACAGGATTAGGCCTACTATGTTTCACAGGGCCCTTGCAGTCCTCAGTAATAATGTTCAGTCTTAGCATAATAGCTTGTACTGAAGATGTTAAGGTACTCTGCATGAAGATTAACCTCTAGAATTCAAGGATAGGGAACCGAATTAATTTCCCTGTTTTGGACAGACGATTGAAATATTGCAATTTTGACTGCAAAGAATAGACGTGTTAATGTACTCTTTATAGGAAACACTTGAGCAGGAGTTTAGTTTTCCTTTCCTCTCACTTATTCATATACAATTTCTCCATTGCTTCCTATTGGTAAAACTAGAAACCTACTGTCTTCTCATATTCTCTATACAAAACATCTCAGACACTTGCATCTTTCCATAAGGTAGAAAAGTATATTTTCAAGCAAATTCATCAAATAGAATGTATCTCATTGTTATTGTACAATTTGAATACTATGATTTTTGGGTCAACTTTCCTTTAATATAAAGTTAGGATCAATTAAGATCATAGTAATCAAGATCAGCTATTTCAGTGTTTGCTGAATGAAGACAGAATTCACCTGACTGAAGAAAGCATTCCTAAAGACTTGTGTGGCACTGAAACTTTCTGACCAAACTTTAATGAGTGCTTAGCATCCAGAAGTGCCTCTGAAGAACAAGGACAACACCAGAAAAATTAGTCATTTCTTGCAGATGGAAGGTAAAGTTCACAATACAGGAAAGAAGCTTTAAGCAGTTAAGAACATATGTTAGAAACCAGGATGACATATAGCATTATTTATAGCAATTCTATATTGGCACAAAGTCTACTTTCAATCATTGAGAAAACAGGTTTCATTGCTCTTAAAATCCCTATAATTCTGACAAGAGATAAAAACCTTTTAATTCCTAAATTATTCAGGTTAATATGCCACTGTGAGCAAATAATTTATAACTTAAATGGACCAACTTTAAATCTGACTTTGAGAGATTAAGTCCAAGGCATTTGTTTGCCGAAGTGAATTTTACCTTTATGAATGCAAGAAACCCCTGTACTCTGGATACCAATATTGTACCATAGAATAATTTCTATATAGCGGTCCTCTAAAAAAAATGCAAATGTTGTTTGCAGATTCTGATAATGATCCTTTTTGAGATTTTTAATCCATCCCCTCTTTTATCAGTCTTATACTCAGAAACAAATCCACACACGAACAAATGTGAAACAGAATTTTTCTATTCCAGAGCAGCGAATGCCAACTCTCACCATAACTACCATAACTAATATGCATCAGAGGAAAACCTTGAAATCCATAGGGCCTATGAGTGTTCAGCCCAAACTGTTATATATTATATCCAATGGACCAAATACCCTTGTTAAAACTGAATGCATACAATTAAATGGGTGCTGAAATGAACTGGCTAAGGCAGTTCATAAGGGATAGAAACAGCCACTTGGCAGCAGGAGGACATTTTTCACTCCATTTCTGACTGCTCAGTCCTGATCATCAAAGGAATCCTACAGTGTACCTTCAAAAGATGAACCTGAAAACCAAAATTCATAACTACTAAACTTGCTACTAAAAATACAGGGCTCAATAAAGACACTGGTTTAATGAGTTAAACAAATTTTCAGCTAACCCATTATTCTTATACAGATGCTAAAACAGACGCCATTTCTTTCATTCTACTCCACATAACCTAGCAGCTTCTCACCCTTCTGTTTTTGCTCAGTGGATGCTAACTAACATTTTCGTAAAAGTCATCTAATTGATTAACATAACTGCATTTTACTACGAGTAATTGTGTCTATCTTCTAGCTAGTTATCCCTGTTTCGGTCACTTCTTATCAGGTTTAACTAATATTGAAGCACTCTTGGGTCCAGAAGCATACCTTTTCTTTATTCCTCTGTGTCCGTTTTTCTAATACAAGACATTTATTCTTCCCACAAATCCTTTCATGATCAAGAGTAAGTTCATTAATGAAATGAACAAGTATCAACCAAAAATAACTAAGTGGGACTATGTCCAGAGGGCTCAGATTAAATGCTTGGATACAGCTGCCCAGCAAAAAAAAAAAACCTATACTCTTGAAAGTTAGATTATTTTCCCTGATTTCTTGCTTACCTGACCTAATCAGAATGCCTAGTGGCAAACATTGTCTACTGAAGCCGTAAGTTAAATGGTTGAAACCTTCACTGGCTGACAGTATCGTATCCTCAGTAGGGGTTTCTAGTTTTACAACCCTGGAAGGCAAGTGTCAGCACTTGAAAAACAGTTCACTAGGAACTCTGGAGGCAACAAGTTAATGACCAAAGATCTTAATGGTCTACAACAATTGATGAGTGTAAATTTGAGCTGTCTGAGGCTTGTCTGAGAGAAAATGATACAAAGAAATGCTATCCAGAGGTAGCTGTTACAGAGATAACATCCACTAGGCATGGCACTACATTTGAACTCAAAGAGGAAAAGAGACTGTAAAAGAAAAGAGCACCAGCTGAAATACTGGACCGTGTCCAGAGAAGGCTGGTGAAAGGGATGGACCCCAGACCAATGAGGAGTGGATGTGGGAGCTAGTGGATGATATTGCTAAAGGACTCCATCATCTTTGGAAGGTCGTGGAGAAGAGGAAGGAAGGCAAATTCTTGCGAGTCTCCAAAAAGGGAAAGAAGGATGCAAGTGCAGGTGAGTCAGCCTCACCTCCATCCCTGGAGAGGTGAAGAACAAGTGAACCTCGATGGGGTCTCTAAGCATGTGGAGGACAAGGAGGTGCTCAGGAGAGGTCAGCATGGATTCACCAAGGGGATATTTTGTTTAACCCGTGAGATCACCTTCTCTGAAGCTAATAAATAGCTGACGGGATAGATGAGAGGAGAGCAGCAGATGTCGTCTACCTTGCCTTGAGCCAGGCTTTTGACAGCGTCTCCCATCAGCTGTTCACAGGCAAGCTGAGGAAGTGTGTCTTAGATGGGTGGACACCGATGTGCATGTGAGCACTGGCTGAATGGCAGAGCTCAGCCTTTTGTGATGAGTGGCAGAGAGGCTGGTTGCAGGCCTGTAGCTAGCGGTGTCCCCCTGAGGTCCGTATTGCTTGCAATCCTGTTCAATGTATTCCTCACTGAGCTGGCTGAAGGGCCAGAGGGTCTGCTTGGCGGGATTGCGGATGATACAAACGTGGGAAGCATGGCAGATACACCCCAGGGATCCAGGCAAGCTGGAGAGTTAGGCAAAGAGGAAGCCATGACGTTCAGAACAGGCAAGCTCAGGGTGCTGCACGTAGGGAGGACTAAGCCAGTGCAGCAGGCCTGGCTGAGGGCTGAGCTGCTGGAGAGCAACTCTGCCGAGAAGGGCCTGGGAGTCCTGGTGGAAAAGAAGCTGAGCGTGGGCCAGCAATGCGTCCCTGTGGCCCAGGGAGACATGCAGCTACTGGAGAGAGTCTAGCGACGAGCTTGAGAGGTGATTAGGGGACGGGAGCATCTCTCCTGTGAGGAGAGGCCGCAAGAGCTGGGCCTGTTGAGCCTCGTGAAGGGAAGACGGAGAGGAGATCTTATCAGCGTCTCCATAGCTTAAGGTAGGTAGGGCGTGAAGAGCATGGGGCCACAGTCTTTTCAGTGGTGTGCAGTGATACGAGAAGAGGCAAGAGGACACCAACCGAAGGGCAGGAGGTTCCCCTGGAATTTGAGGAAAATAAGTTGGAGTGTGTTTTGTTTTGCTTTTTTTTTTTGGTGTTGGGAAACACTGGAACCCTAGAATGCAGAAAAACACTCTCTCCTTCCAAAAATGTGGGTGATGAAAGACTGCTCCGTATAGCCTTTAGCTCCTTACTCTCTCTGTACATGGAAATGCATCCAAATTGGGGAAATTTATCATCACTTCTACATGAAACAGGGAAAGAACACACGAGAACGCATGGAACTCCGGAAAGTCCGGCAAGAGGAAAAGCATGGGAATGAAAAGGTGATGTGAGTTTCAGAAGTGGTTTTAGCAAGCACCACCAAGGTGGACATGCATTCCTCGTGTTGTTCTGGCTTCTATAGTCGGTAGAATTCAGACTCTTCATGCATTTCAATGGCAGCGTCTGAAGAGCCATCAAGAGAAGCAGCCAAAGGCTGCTCTTGCCCGGTGCCGCAAGGAAGCAGATGTGCACGTTGGCATCTCCTTGCAAAGCCAGGAGGTGGTTACTGAGCGCTGAGGAGGGCAGCCCTTCCTTTGAGGAAAAGTGCCCGTTTCCGGGCTCTTCAGCCCAGCACGGCCGCTTCTGCTGGTGGCTTGCCGTGGGCAGGGAGCACAGCGCAGCCGCGGGACCTCACACACAGCACGTCAAAGGTTCCTTTGGTCTTTGGCCCTTCGGTGCCCACCACAAGGGCACAGGCACCACGGGGAAGCCTGTGGGAAGGCGTGCATCAGGCTGCACAGCTGGAGGCACAAGAGGAGGGGAAACAAGGAAACAGGAAGACAAGGGGACAAAATAACTGTTTTATTGGGGCTGAACAACAAGAGGCGGGGAGCCGCTTTCAGACGCTTGCTCTGCAGACAAGGATTCTTCTCCCCTCCTTGGTCTCCACCCAGGCCTCTTGCAGTGCCACGGGCTGCCAGGGAAGGAACGTTGCCTCCGTATCTGCAGGAACGGCAGAGGAGAAAGACAAGAACATTCAGGAAGGTTTTAGCAACCAGGAAGGGCAGGCTGCTGGGAGCTGCTTTCCCTTTGCTGCCACCCGAGGGCAGGCACCAGGGAGGCACACAGCAGTGTTGTAGAGGAAAACGCCCTGAGCAGCCCTGCGGCTCGCAGCTGCTCCTGCGGCCCTACTTCCCGGGTCCTTTACCTGCCCCATTCATCAGGTCGCCTAGGCAAAACACCACCAATACTAACCAGTCTGTGCTGGGTCGCTGACATGCCGGTGCTCGTGAGGGCTGCTCAGGCCGGAGGAGGTGGAAGGAGCCAGATGACACTTAGCAAGCGCCTGGGCTGCACTCTGCTGCGGGCTCTTGCCCTCTTCCTGCAGCGCGGACGCCTGCTGCTCTGTTGGGCATTCCTGCCAAGACAGTGTTGCATGTGAGACGTTTGGGCCCTGAGCTCTTGCTGCTTTTCTTCTGGAAGCCGATGGGGAGCACTGGGGTGAGCTGAGTTAGGGTGGGCAGGCCAAGCCACCAGTAGCCTCTGGGGCAAAGTCCCCTTCTTGCACAGCTTGCGTGTTCCTGCTGCAAACGCTTTGCTCTCTTAGCAGCAGCGTTAGCAGAGGCTCCTGCGGCTCTTAGTCGCTCCTACCTTCTCCTCTGTGCAGCGCCTCTGCTGCTCTTCCAGGCGCTTGGCGAGCTTGGCGTTGCACCCCTCTATGCACGTGCAGTGCTGTTTGCTGGGGTGCGCTAGCCCTTCCTCCATGTCCAGCTCCAGGCAAGCTTGCTCCACAGCCTTGCCCACGAGCCACTCCAGCAATGGCTGGACCTTGGTGTCAAAGTCCAGCGGCTGAGCATGGCGGTCACGGAAAGAGAGAGAAAAGGCCCTTGATCACGATGTGCCTTAACGGCGCAACAGGTAAAAGAGGAGCAGCAAAGCCCTTGTGCTCTAGGCGGTGCTGAGCTGTGCCCGCGGGGGCCCCTTGCCAGCTCTGGCAGGAAGGCCGAGCACCAACGGTGACTCTGTGACGAGGGGGACGGCTTTGGAGTCTTCCTGCGGCCCACCCCTTGCCCCATACCTCTAAGAATGCTGCTTGCACAGCCACATCTCCGCCTCCTGGTGTCCTGGCGGAGAGGGGAGAGGCTGATCTCACCTCCTGGCTCTCCCCTTGCAACTCAACTTTCTTGCTGAGTTGCTCTTCTGAGGGCAGCTCTGCAAAGGAAAAGCTCCCCGTTGCATGCTGTTTGGCTTGCAGTCATCGTGGTTAAGCCTCCCGCTTCTCTAGGGAGAGCAAGAGCCAAAGAAGGGACTGCAAAGGGACTTCAATGCAAGAAAAAGCAAGAGCTACAAGGCAGCCTAGAGCTGAGAGCAGGTTTCCCCCTCTGATGGGGCTGGCTCCCTAGATTTCCCTGATGTCTGCAGCACGTTGCGGGCTACAGCTCCTGCAAGGACATTTCCCAGAGCAGCTTTTAGAGGCCAAGGTGTACACCAGGAGCCTTCAGCTAGCTCTCCTTGAAGAAGAAAGGAAGAGTTCTTGGCAGAGGGCCATGGGGCGAGGGCACAAAGCACACGCAGAGCGCAGCTACCAAGCTTCTCCTCTGGCAGAAGGCAGCTGCACGGTTTGGTGGTGTCGTTTGCAAACTCACCCGTCGAGGAGCAGAGCCCCTCTTCCAGGGCGTCCGGGAGCTGGACGCGGTAGTGCTTGGCCTCGGCCTGCAAGAAAGACACCCAGCTTACAAAGGCGCCCCTCAGCAGCACACAGGCCCCGAGCAAGCTGCTTCAGCAAGGCCCTCGCGTGCCAGCGGCTCCAGAGAGAAGCCAGAGGTGCTGAGCCAGCTGCTGCAGAGACCCTTGGTGTGGCAAGCACAATGCATCTGTGGCCCCCGGCGCTGCTCCTGGCCAGGGCTTGTGCTGCAGCTGTGACCAGCGTGGCGGCTCCCGCGCACTGCGCCGCGCGGGGCCCCTCTGCAGCCTGCAACGACACCTCCCTCCCGCCAGTGGCTGGCCAGGGCCCGCGGGAAGGGAGCCCCTGCTTACGTCTGCCAAGACCAGGCTCCGCACCATCTCTGCAGGCAGCCCCTAGGCAAGAGAGCAGAGAAGCGCCGTGAGCAGCTCGTGCCAGGGGCTCCCTGCAAGGCAAGGGGCTCTCTTGGCAGGGCGCAGAGCCTGGCCACACTTACAGCGCTCGAGGAGCGGACGGCCTCCACGAGGAAGCGCAGGGAGGGCAGGCGCGTCACCCTGGGTCCCCACTCTCCTCGGCTGGGCATGGCAGGCACAAACAAAGAGCTCTATTAGCCCCAGCACCCTCTGCTTCCTCCCGGCCACCAGCCCAACGCCTCCACACCACCCCAGCGCAGGAGAGCTTGGTGCAGCGCTCGCTTGGCTGGCAGCTCCGCTCTGGAGCCGTCTCCTCGCACTGCTCCTGTGCTCTGCAGGCTTTTGTGCACGGCAGCGCAGAGCATCACCTCTGGCGGCCCGTCCATGGCTGCGCGGAGCTGTGCGGATGTCTCCGTGGCCTTGGAGCTCATTCACAGGCACCAGGCTGAGCTCCTGATGCCGCTGTGGGCAGGGACTCGGCTCCGCGCTGGCTGTCCCTTTCCCCCAGCGCACGGCTGCCTTTCTGGGGACAGCTCCACCTGGAGCTCCCCTCCGCCCCCAGCCCTGGTGCCGCCCGCAGCACCCGGGAAGCTCCCTGCGTCCCCTGTGAGGGCTCACCTGAGCATGGCCTGCAGCCAGCACTCCTTCGCCTGCCGTGACCTGCAGAGCACGGCAGAAACAGCCTCAGGCTCTGCTGCTGCTGCTCCCCCTCTGGACACACGCAGCCCCAGACACGTGGCGCCCACTTGGCACTGCTCCCATGGGCTCTTGTGAGCCGAAGCCCCCTGCTCTCCACCCCGCCACAGTGCCCCTGCACTTTGTCCCCCCTGCAGTGTCCACGGTGGGGGCAGAGGCTGCCTTGTGCACGCCTGCGCGTGCCTCAGGTGCCCTTTGCTGAGCAGCTCTCTGCAATCGAGCGCCTACGCTGGGCTGCAGAGCCATTGGAACGCTCACAGAGGCGGGAGGGCGCACAAGACACCCTGGGCTCCCTGCGGCAAGAGCCTGTGGCTGAGCTCTGCCCTTCCTCCTGCAAAGGAGGCTGTCTCCCTCCCTCTCTCCCTGCCACCTTCCATCCCTTCCTGCCTCCCAGCTGCTGAGGCTGTGCCTTGCCCGCAGGGAAAGGCCCCAGGACTCACCAGAAGGTGACGACGCGCACCGCACCGGGCCACACCAGGACAAGGCTATTGGGACGGGAGAGGCTGAAAGGCTCGTCCTCGTCCCACTCCTCATCCTCCTCCCTTTTCTGCGGCCTCTTGCCGCGGGGCTCGCTGGGCGCCTGCTCCTCGCCGCACAGCACCCACAGCTGGCTCAGCAGCACCACGTGCTTGAGCCAGAAGGCGGTGCGGCACCTGGCGGGAGCAAGAGCAGGGACTGCCTTGGAGCTGGCCGTGCTGGGGGCTGCCAGAGCAGCCTCCAGGGCAGAGCCGTGGTGGGGGCCAGAGCCTGGGGCTGTCCCCGCGAGCCTGGGCAGGGGAAAGGAGCCTCCTGCGTTCCCAGGAGCCGCAGGAGTCATGAGAGCGTGGTGCTGGGGAACGGGGCAGCGCTGCTTGCTGAGTCCCTGCGTGCCCAGGAGGGGCCTGGGGCTGGTGGCAGAGGCGGAGGTGGGCAGGAAGCACGGCGGGGGCTGCTCTTCTTACTTGAGGCTGGCCACAGCGATGGCCTCTGGGAAGAGGAGGAGATGCCTCGGCTTGGCCCGCCGCTGCCGCATCACCCAGACGTGGCCGCTTTGCAGGATCCGGGGGCTCCTGCGCGACACGCAGGGTCTCTGCAGCGCGGAGGCTCTGGCCACGGAGGCTCTCCTCCCACGGAGCCCGTGGTGGACGCCAGGCGCCCCGGGCTCGGGCTGCGTGCCGGGAGCGGGGCCGGGATCGGCCCTGCGGCCGCAGCAGTTTGCCTGCCCCATGATGACTTGGGCAGGCAGGTGAAACCACCACCGTTCAATGCTATAATGTGCCACCAAACCGGGAGCCTGTGTCTCCCAACGCTGGCACAGCACCGAACTGAGGGCCGGGCCCCCGTGGCCGTGGCTGAGGTCACAGCGGGAGCCCTCAGGGCACACTGTGATGCGGTGGCTGCGTCGGGGGCATCTCCGGGCGGTCCAGATGCGGGGTCTCCAGGCAGGGAAAGGGGAGTCTCTCCAGCCGCCCCGCCCATCCAACACCTCTGGATTTCCGTGGGGTGCTGTGAGGGGGCAGCTGGTGGGGCCAGGACCTCCTCCAGAGACTCTTCTGCATGCTGCTCTGCAGAGCTTCCAACAGCTGCAGGAATCCTCTCAGTCGCAATGTGTTTGCGTTAAGCCAGGGCTTCTCCCGAGCACTGGGGAGCCTGACTTGGGTGCCAAGCATGAGAAAAGAAAACACACACTCCTTTCAAGTAAATAAAAAGAAAAGCCACTTTCCAACATGCAGCAGGTTTCGGTGCAGGCCCTGGGCCGCTGCTGCTGGCTTCTCTTGAGTGCTGCTGCCCTTCTGCAAAGGGAGTACTGGAAGGGCACTGCCCCTTCTCCCAAGCTCTCCCAGGTGGGAGTGGAAACCACTGCAGCCCACCTTGCAGCAGGAGCGTGCCAGAGTCAGCTGGCAAAAGCAGGAGCTAAGAGGGACACTTAGTGTGTGTCTTTGCCCCAGCTCTGTTGCATGTGGGCCCTTTTCCTCCTGCAGACACAAGTGGCTGGGCGCAGGCAGCGCGGGCTGTGACGTGCATCAGGCCATCCCCGTGAATAAGGGCCAAGGGGAAGAGAGCAAACCTTCCGCACCAGAGCCCCTCCTTCTGCGCCCTTTCAGTGGCCTTTTCCAGGCAAAAAGCTGCTGTGTGGCTCCAAAGTGACAGAGGCGGCCCCGTGGGGCTCATTCGGGTGAGCCGCAGCAGTTCTCCTGGTGCGTACGTCCGTCCAGCCGGAGGTCCTGTCCAGAGGCCAGCAAAGGGCAGATGTCTTTGCAACACACACGAGGTGGATGCAGACCTGTTTGGTATTACCTTCAAGTACATGCCATGTCTGCAAGATTTCCAAACTAATAGCCTTGCAAATGAAGGAAGCTGAGAAGCTTCAAGGCCCACTTTGAAGGGCAGAGTTCAACAGGCAGGACAAATGGGAAAGGGCAGCAGTGAAGGTGGAGGGGCTTAGCCCAGGAGACCGGCACAGTGGAGAGAGGCTAAAGAAAGCTGCCTTGGCAACTTCTGTCATAAATTGAAGGAATGGTGCTCAACTTGAACAGCAACATTCAGAACGGTTAATGTGGATCCACCAAGGCTCGATCTTTGTCTCTCTGTCTTTGTCTTGTATCTTTGCCCTTGCCTTTGCCTTAGTCTTTCTCTTTGTCTTTGTTTTGGCTCTGGTTTTGTCTCTGGCCCTGCTTTTAGCTTTGTCTTTGCGTAAGGGGAGAAGTGGCCTCCGATGGGCTCAGCAGAGGCAGAGAGCGTGCCTGGGGAAGGGCAAAAAGGACGCTTGTGCTCTGTGTCAAGGTGGTGCGTGCAGCCTCTCTGGCATGCTGGTGCTGGTGGCAGCACTCAAGAGCAAAGGGTTTTAGCAGGAACACTGTCTACGGTGCCGTCAAGATTATGTCCTACGCTAACAGTCTCCTTGGGGATGTCCAGGGGGGCATCTGGCTCTATCTTCTTCACTCCTTCCCACCAGATATCTACACACTTTGCTAAAATGCTCCATGAGCATCCTCCTCTCCAGGCTGAACTAGCCTAGCTCTCTCCACCTCTCCTCACATGTCAGATGCTGCCGTCCCTTCCTCGTCTTTGTGGCTCTTCGCTTGGAGCCTCTCCAACAGGTCCGTGTCTTTCTTGTGCTACGAAGTCCTGCACAGAACACAGCACTTCAGATGTGGCCTCAGCAGGGCTGAGTAGAGGGGAGGATCCCCTCTTTCCACTCGCTGGCCACACTGTACCTAAAGCAGCCCAGGATCCCATCACCGTGCTTGCACGGAAGGCCCATTTCTGGATCCTAGTCAGTCTGTCGTCCACCAAGACTCCCACCCACATCCTTCTCTCCAGAGTTGCACTCCAGCCTGTTCTGGTGCCTCTCATTTTTACTCCAAAGGGGCAGGACTTTGCCGTTGCCATTTTGAACTTCATGAGGTTCCTGTGGTTCCATAGGAACTTAAGGAAAAATTTCTTAACAGTGAGGGTGACAGAGCACTGGAACAGGCTGCCCAGAGAGGTTGTAGAGTCTCCTTCTCTGGAGATCTTCAAAACCCGCTTGGATGCAGTCCTGTGCCACGTGCTCTAGGTGTCCCTGCGTATGCAGGGGGGTTGGACTAGATGATCTCTAGAGGTCCCTTCCAACCCTAAGCATTCTATGATTCTATGATTCTATGATTCTGTGTGCCCATGTCTCCAGCCTGCCGAGTTCCTCCTGAATGCAGCATAGCCAGCTGAGGTATCGGCAACGAGCCCAGTTCTGTGTGACCTGAGACCTTGCTGAGGTCTCTCTGCGCAGGCAGTCACGTTTGCAGAAATGTCGGATAGAGGAGGCTCTTAAGAGCACCTTAACCAACATTTAGGCAACACACATTCATGTTACTGGACGAAAGCGTGCTTGAGAGCAGGCAGCACATTCAGATGTCTGATCGTGCACTGCATATCACTTTATCGAATGCTTCTGCGGTCAGCAGCATCTGTAGGGGTAAGAAGCAGGAGGAGCATATGAACTGTTGAGGAAAGGGAGATGCTGTGCTTGCATGCTATGAAAAACCTGGATAGCGCCTGCGTACCTGCACATAAGTGAACCGTAAGTTCCCTGTTCCCTAGAGAATGAAAACGGAACTAACTTTGAGGTTCCTGCCCAGTGCTTAGAGACATGCTTAGACATGCTTGGAGATGGTCTCCAGGATGGACTGCTCCATGCCCTTTGGAAGGTGGAGGTGAGCTTGACTGTCCCCTTGTTCCTGGTTCCTCCTTCTTTTCCTTTTGGATGAATGGAGTGATGGTGGCCTTCTCCCAGTTGCCCAGCAGCTCTCCTGTTCTCCAAGACCTCTCGAAAAGGACAGAGAGTGGCTTAGCAATAATGCCTGCCAGTTCCCTCGGCCCATGCGGGTGCATCCCCTTGGGGCCCATAAATTGGTGGGTGTCCAGCTCCCCTAAATAACCTCTAAGGCAAGGCTGTTAGAGCAGGGGAAGGTCTTTGTGTCTCCAGAGAGAAAGTTTGCCTTCGTTGCTCCCACAGCAGGGCTGGTTAGCAACCTTGCCAACTTCTTTGGCAAGACAAGCAGAAGGACTTCTTGAAATAGCTCAGTAGCAAAAGGAAGACTAGGGAAAATGTGGGTGTGGTGGCGAACGGGGTGGGTGCCCCGGTTCCCAAAGACACCGGAAACCCAGAGTTCCCCAATGCCACCTTTGCCTCAGTGCTTCCTAAGGGCAGCCCTCTGGAATTGGAGAGCCTGGAGAGAAGAGGGCAAGTCTGGAAGATGTGCCCTTGGTTGAGAAAGATGCACTTCGAGATCCCTTAGCTGAAGTTGACAGGCAGCACTCCATGCCTCGGAGGCAGTGTGCCTCGGAGGCAATGTGCCTCAGAGTGCTGCGGGAGCTGGTAGATGATATTGCTAAGGCGCTCTCCATCATCTTTGGAAGGTCGTGGAGAAGAGGAAGGAAGGCAAATTCTTGCGAGTCTCCAAAAAGGGAAAGAAGGATGCAAGTGCAGGTGAGTCAGCCTCACCTCCATCCCTGGAGAGGTGAAGAACAAGTGAACCTCGATGGGGTCTCTAAGCATGTGGAGGACAAGGAGGTGCTCAGGAGAGGTCAGCATGGATTCACCAAGGGGATATTTTGTTTAACCCGTGAGATCACCTTCTCTGAAGCTAATAAATAGCTGACGGGATAGATGAGAGGAGAGCAGCAGATGTCGTCTACCTTGCCTTGAGCCAGGCTTTTGACAGCGTCTCCCATCAGCTGTTCACAGGCAAGCGGAGGAAGTGTGGCTTAGATGGGTGGACACTGATGTGCATGTGAGCACTGGCTGAATGGCAGAGCTCAGCCTTTTGTGATGAGTGGCAGAGAGGCTGGTTGCAGGCCTGTAGCTAGCGGTGTCCCCCTGAGGTCCGTATTGCTTGCAATCCTGTTCAATGTATTCCTCACTGAGCTGGCTGAAGGGCCAGAGGGTCTGCTTGGCGGGATTGCGGATGATACAAACGTGGGAAGCATGGCAGATACACCCCAGGGATCCAGGCAAGCTGGAGAGTTAGGCAAAGAG
Organism: Tinamus guttatus; assembly: GCF_059628265.1. Classification (NCBI taxonomy): domain Eukaryota; kingdom Metazoa; phylum Chordata; class Aves; order Tinamiformes; family Tinamidae; genus Tinamus; species Tinamus guttatus. The sequence continues at coordinate 68,369 of NW_028288580.1, read as the reverse complement.
GAAGCCATGACGTTCAGAACAGGCAAGCTCAGGGTGCTGCACGTAGGGAGGACTAAGCCAGTGCAGCAGGCCTGGCTGAGGGCTGAGCTGCTGGAGAGCAACTCTGCCGAGAAGGACCTGGGAGTCCTGGTGGAAAAGAAGCTGAGCGTGGGCCAGCAATGCATCCCTGTGGCCCAGGGAGACATGCAGCTACTGGAGAGAGTCTAGCGACGAGCTTGAGAGGTGATTAGGGGACGGGAGCATCTCTCCTGTGAGGAGAGGCCGCAAGAGCTGGGCCTGTTGAGCCTCGTGAAGGGAAGACGGAGAGGAGATCTTATCAGCGTCTCCATAGCTTAAGGTAGGTAGGGCGTGAAGAGCATGGGGCCACAGTCTTTTCAGTGGTGTGCAGTGATACGAGAAGAGGCAAGAGGACACCAACCGAAGGGCAGGAGGTTCCCCTGGAATTTGAGGAAAATAAGTTGGAGTGTGTTTTGTTTCGCTTTTTTTTTTGGTGTTGGGAAACACTGGAACCCTAGAATGCAGAAAAACACTCTCTCCTTCCAAAAATGTGGGTGATGAAAGACTGCTCCGTATAGCCTTTAGCTCCTTACTCTCTCTGTACATGGAAATGCATCCAAATTGGGGAAATTTATCATCACTTCTACATGAAACAGGGAAAGAACACACGAGAACGCATGGAACTCCGGAAAGTCCGGCAAGAGGAAAAGCATGGGAATGAAAAGGTGATGTGAGTTTCAGAAGTGGTTTTAGCAAGCACCACCAAGGTGGACATGCATTCCTCGTGTTGTTCTGGCTTCTATAGTCGGTAGAATTCAGACTCTTCATGCATTTCAATGGCAGCGTCTGAAGAGCCATCAAGAGAAGCAGCCAAAGGCTGCTCTTGCCCGGTGCCGCAAGGAAGCAGATGTGCACGTTGGCATCTCCTTGCAAAGCCAGGAGGTGGTTACTGAGCGCTGAGGAGGGCAGCCCTTCCTTTGAGGAAAAGTGCCCGTTTCCGGGCTCTTCAGCCCAGCACGGCCGCTTCTGCTGGTGGCTTGCCGTGGGCAGGGAGCACAGCGCAGCCGCGGGACCTCACACACAGCACGTCAAAGGTTCCTTTGGTCTTTGGCCCTTCGGTGCCCACCACAAGGGCACAGGCACCACGGGGAAGCCTGTGGGAAGGCGTGCATCAGGCTGCACAGCTGGAGGCACAAGAGGAGGGGAAACAGGAAGACAAGGGGACAAAATAACTTTTATTGGGGCTGAACAACAAGAGGCGGGGAGCCGCTTTCAGACGCTTGCTCTGCAGACAAGGATTCTTCTCCCCTCCTTGGTCTCCACCCAGGCCTCTTGCAGTGCCACGGGCTGCCAGGGAAGGAACGTTGCCTCCGTATCTGCAGGAACGGCAGAGGAGAAAGACAAGAACATTCAGGAAGGTTTTAGCAACCAGGAAGGGCAGGCTGCTGGGAGCTGCTTTCCCTTTGCTGCCACCCGAGGGCAGGCACCAGGGAGGCACACAGCAGTGTTGTAGAGGAAAACGTCCTGAGCAGCACTGCGGCTCGCAGCTGCTCCTGCGGCCCTACTTCCCGGGTCCTTTACCTGCCCCATTCATCAGGTCGCCTAGGCAAAACACCACCAATACTAACCAGTCTGTGCTGGGTCGCTGACATGCCGGTGCTCGTGAGGGCTGCTCAGGCCGGAGGAGGTGGAAGGAGCCAGATGACACTTAGCAAGCGCCTGGGCTGCACTCTGCTGCGGGCTCTTGCCCTCTTCCTGCAGCGCGGACGCCTGCTGCTCTGTTGGGCATTCCTGCCAAGACAGTGTTGCATGTGAGACGTTTGGGCCCTGAGCTCTTGCTGCTTTTCTTCTGGAAGCCGATGGGGAGCACTGGGGTGAGCTGAGTTAGGGTGGGCAGGCCAAGCCACCAGTAGCCTCTGGGGCAAAGTCCCCTTCTTGCACAGCTTGCGTGTTCCTGCTGCAAACGCTTTGCTCTCTTAGCAGCAGCGTTAGCAGAGGCTCCTGCGGCTCTTAGTCGCTCCTACCTTCTCCTCTGTGCAGCGCCTCTGCTGCTCTTCCAGGCGCTTGGCGAGCTTGGCGTTGCACCCCTCTATGCACGTGCAGTGCTGTTTGCTGGGGTGCGCTAGCCCTTCCTCCATGTCCAGCTCCAGGCAAGCTTGCTCCACAGCCTTGCCCACGAGCCACTCCAGCAATGGCTGGACCTTGGTGTCAAAGTCCAGCGGCTGAGCATGGCGGTCACGGAAAGAGAGAGAAAAGGCCCTTGATCACGATGTGCCTTAACGGCGCAACAGGTAAAAGAGGAGCAGCAAAGCCCTTGTGCTCTAGGCGGTGCTGAGCTGTGCCCGCGGGGGCCCCTTGCCAGCTCTGGCAGGAAGGCCGAGCACCAACGGTGACTCTGTGACGAGGGGGACGGCTTTGGAGTCTTCCTGCGGCCCACCCCTTGCCCCATACCTCTAAGAATGCTGCTTGCACAGCCACATCTCCGCCTCCTGGTGTCCTGGCGGAGAGGGGAGAGGCTGATCTCACCTCCTGGCTCTCCCCTTGCAACTCAACTTTCTTGCTGAGTTGCTCTTCTGAGGGCAGCTCTGCAAAGGAAAAGCTCCCCGTTGCATGCTGTTTGGCTTGCAGTCATCGTGGTTAAGCCTCCCGCTTCTCTAGGGAGAGCAAGAGCCAAAGAAGGGACTGCAAAGGGACTTCAATGCAAGAAAAAGCAAGAGCTACAAGGCAGCCTAGAGCTGAGAGCAGGTTTCCCCCTCTGATGGGGCCGGCTCCCTAGATTTCCCTGATGTCTGCAGCACGTTGCGGGCTACAGCTCCTGCAAGGACATTTCCCAGAGCAGCTTTTAGAGGCCAAGGTGTACACCAGGAGCCTTCAGCTAGCTCTCCTTGAAGAAGAAAGGAAGAGTTCTTGGCAGAGGGCCATGGGGCGAGGGCACAAAGCACACGCAGAGCGCAGCTACCAAGCTTCTCCTCTGGCAGAAGGCAGCTGCACGGTTTGGTGGTGTCGTTTGCAAACTCACCCGTCGAGGAGCAGAGCCCCTCTTCCAGGGCGTCCGGGAGCTGGACGCGGTAGTGCTTGGCCTCGGCCTGCAAGAAAGACACCCAGCTTACAAAGGCGCCCCTCAGCAGCACACAGGCCCCGAGCAAGCTGCTTCAGCAAGGCCCTCGCGTGCCAGCGGCTCCAGAGAGAAGCCAGAGGTGCTGAGCCAGCTGCTGCAGAGACCCTTGGTGTGGCAAGCACAATGCATCTGTGGCCCCCGGCGCTGCTCCTGGCCAGGGCTTGTGCTGCAGCTGTGACCAGCGTGGCGGCTCCCGCGCACTGCGCCGCGCGGGGCCCCTCTGCAGCCTGCAACGACACCTCCCTCCCGCCAGTGGCTGGCCAGGGCCCGCGGGAAGGGAGCCCCTGCTTACGTCTGCCAAGACCAGGCTCCGCACCATCTCTGCAGGCAGCCCCTAGGCAAGAGAGCAGAGAAGCGCCGTGAGCAGCTCGTGCCAGGGGCTCCCTGCAAGGCAAGGGGCTCTCTTGGCAGGGCGCAGAGCCTGGCCACACTTACAGCGCTCGAGGAGCGGACGGCCTCCACGAGGAAGCGCAGGGAGGGCAGGCGCGTCACCCTGGGTCCCCACTCTCCTCGGCTGGGCATGGCAGGCACAAACAAAGAGCTCTATTAGCCCCAGCACCCTCTGCTTCCTCCCGGCCACCAGCCCAACGCCTCCACACCACCCCAGCGCAGGAGAGCTTGGTGCAGCGCTCGCTTGGCTGGCAGCTCCGCTCTGGAGCCGTCTCCTCGCACTGCTCCTGTGCTCTGCAGGCTTTTGTGCACGGCAGCGCAGAGCATCACCTCTGGCGGCCCGTCCATGGCTGCGCGGAGCTGTGCGGATGTCTCCGTGGCCTTGGAGCTCATTCACAGGCACCAGGCTGAGCTCCTGATGCCGCTGTGGGCAGGGACTCGGCTCCGCGCTGGCTGTCCCTTTCCCCCAGCGCACGGCTGCCTTTCTGGGGACAGCTCCACCTGGAGCTCCCCTCCGCCCCCAGCCCTGGTGCCGCCCGCAGCACCCGGGAAGCTCCCTGCGTCCCCTGTGAGGGCTCACCTGAGCATGGCCTGCAGCCAGCACTCCTTCGCCTGCCGTGACCTGCAGAGCACGGGAGAAACAGCCTCAGGCTCTGCTGCTGCTGCTCCCCCTCTGGACACACGCAGCCCCAGACACGTGGCGCCCACTTGGCACTGCTCCCATGGGCTCTTGTGAGCCGAAGCCCCCTGCTCTCCACCCCGCCACAGTGCCCCTGCACTTTGTCCCCCCTGCAGTGTCCACGGTGGGGGCAGAGGCTGCCTTGTGCACGCCTGCGCGTGCCTCAGGTGCCCTTTGCTGAGCAGCTCTCTGCAATCGAGCGCCTACGCTGGGCTGCAGAGCCATTGGAACGCTCACAGAGGCGGGAGGGCGCACAAGACACCCTGGGCTCCCTGCGGCAAGAGCCTGTGGCTGAGCTCTGCCCTTCCTCCTGCAAAGGAGGCTGTCTCCCTCCCTCTCTCCCTGCCACCTTCCATCCCTTCCTGCCTCCCAGCTGCTGAGGCTGTGCCTTGCCCGCAGGGAAAGGCCCCAGGACTCACCAGAAGGTGACGACGCGCACCGCACCGGGCCACACCAGGACAAGGCTATTGGGACGGGAGAGGCTGAAAGGCTCGTCCTCGTCCCACTCCTCATCCTCCTCCCTTTTCTGCGGCCTCTTGCCGCGGGGCTCGCTGGGCGCCTGCTCCTCGCCGCACAGCACCCACAGCTGGCTCAGCAGCACCACGTGCTTGAGCCAGAAGGCGGTGCGGCACCTGGCGGGAGCAAGAGCAGGGACTGCCTTGGAGCTGGCCGTGCTGGGGGCTGCCAGAGCAGCCTCCAGGGCAGAGCCGTGGTGGGGGCCAGAGCCTGGGGCTGTCCCCGCGAGCCTGGGCAGGGGAAAGGAGCCTCCTGCGTTCCCAGGAGCCGCAGTAGTCATGAGAGCGTGGTGCTGGGGAACGGGGCAGCGCTGCTTGCTGAGTCCCTGCGTGCCCAGGAGGGGCCTGGGGCTGGTGGCAGAGGCGGAGGTGGGCAGGAAGCACGGCGGGGGCTGCTCTTCTTACTTGAGGCTGGCCACAGCGATGGCCTCTGGGAAGAGGAGGAGATGCCTCGGCTTGGCCCGCCGCTGCCGCATCACCCAGACGTGGCCGCTTTGCAGGATCCGGGGGCTCCTGCGCGACACGCAGGGTCTCTGCAGCGCGGAGGCTCTGGCCACGGAGGCTCTCCTCCCACGGAGCCCGTGGTGGACGCCAGGCGCCCCGGGCTCGGGCTGCGTGCCGGGAGCGGGGCCGGGATCGGCCCTGCGGCCGCAGCAGTTTGCCTGCCCCATGATGACTTGGGCAGGCAGGTGAAACCACCACCGTTCAATGCTATAATGTGCCACCAAACCGGGAGCCTGTGTCTCCCAACGCTGGCACAGCACCGAACTGAGGGCCGGGCCCCCGTGGCCGTGGCTGAGGTCACAGCGGGAGCCCTCAGGGCACACTGTGATGCGGTGGCTGCGTCGGGGGCATCTCCGGGCGGTCCAGATGCGGGGTCTCCAGGCAGGGAAAGGGGAGTCTCTCCAGCCGCCCCGCCCATCCAACACCTCTGGATTTCCGTGGGGTGCTGTGAGGGGGCAGCTGGTGGGGCCAGGACCTCCTCCAGAGACTCTTCTGCATGCTGCTCTGCAGAGCTTCCAACAGCTGCAGGAATCCTCTCAGTCGCAATGTGTTTGCGTTAAGCCAGGGCTTCTCCCGAGCACTGGGGAGCCTGACTTGGGTGCCAAGCATGAGAAAAGAAAACACACACTCCTTTCAAGTAAATAAAAAGAAAAGCCACTTTCCAACATGCAGCAGGTTTCGGTGCAGGTCCTGGGCCGCTGCTGCTGGCTTCTCTTGAGTGCTGCTGCCCTTCTGCAAAGGGAGTACTGGAAGGGCACTGCCCCTTCTCCCAAGCTCTCCCAGGTGGGAGTGGAAACCACTGCAGCCCACCTTGCAGCAGGAGCGTGCCAGAGTCAGCTGGCAAAAGCAGGAGCTAAGAGGGACACTTAGTGTGTGTCTTTGCCCCAGCTCTGTTGCATGTGGGCCCTTTTCCTCCTGCAGACACAAGTGGCTGGGCGCAGGCAGCGCGGGCTGTGACGTGCATCAGGCCATCCCCGTGAATAAGGGCCAAGGGGAAGAGAGCAAACCTTCCGCACCAGAGCCCCTCCTTCTGCGCCCTTTCAGTGGCCTTTTCCAGGCAAAAAGCTGCTGTGTGGCTCCAAAGTGACAGAGGCGGCCCCGTGGGGCTCATTCGGGTGAGCCGCAGCAGTTCTCCTGGTGCGTACGTCCGTCCAGCCGGAGGTCCTGTCCAGAGGCCAGCAAAGGGCAGATGTCTTTGCAACACACACGAGGTGGATGCAGACCTGTTTGGTATTACCTTCAAGTACATGCCATGTCTGCAAGATTTCCAAACTAATAGCCTTGCAAATGAAGGAAGCTGAGAAGCTTCAAGGCCCACTTTGAAGGGCAGAGTTCAACAGGCAGGACAAATGGGAAAGGGCAGCAGTGAAGGTGGAGGGGCTTAGCCCAGGAGACCGGCACAGTGGAGAGAGGCTAAAGAAAGCTGCCTTGGCAACTTCTGTCATAAATTGAAGGAATGGTGCTCAACTTGAACAGCAACATTCAGAACGGTTAATGTGGATCCACCAAGGCTCGATCTTTGTCTCTCTGTCTTTGTCTTGTATCTTTGCCCTTGCCTTTGCCTTAGTCTTTCTCTTTGTCTTTGTTTTGGCTCTGGTTTTGTCTCTGGCCCTGCTTTTAGCTTTGTCTTTGCGTAAGGGGAGAAGTGGCCTCCGATGGGCTCAGCAGAGGCAGAGAGCGTGCCTGGGGAAGGGCAAAAAGGACGCTTGTGCTCTGTGTCAAGGTGGTGCGTGCAGCCTCTCTGGCATGCTGGTGCTGGTGGCAGCACTCAAGAGCAAAGGGTTTTAGCAGGAACACTGTCTACGGTGCCGTCAAGATTATGTCCTACGCTAACAGTCTCCTTGGGGATGTCCAGGGGGGCATCTGGCTCTATCTTCTTCACTCCTTCCCACCAGATATCTACACACTTTGCTAAAATGCTCCATGAGCATCCTCCTCTCCAGGCTGAACTAGCCTAGCTCTCTCCACCTCTCCTCACATGTCAGATGCTGCCGTCCCTTCCTCGTCTTTGTGGCTCTTCGCTTGGAGCCTCTCCAACAGGTCCGTGTCTTTCTTGTGCTACGAAGTCCTGCACAGAACACAGCACTTCAGATGTGGCCTCAGCAGGGCTGAGTAGAGGGGAGGATCCCCTCTTTCCACTCGCTGGCCACACTGTACCTAAAGCAGCCCAGGATCCCATCACCGTGCTTGCACGGAAGGCCCATTTCTGGATCCTAGTCAGTCTGTCGTCCACCAAGACTCCCACCCACATCCTTCTCTCCAGAGTTGCACTCCAGCCTGTTCTGGTGCCTCTCATTTTTACTCCAAAGGGGCAGGACTTTGCCGTTGCCATTTTGAACTTCATGAGGTTCCTGTGGTTCCATAGGAACTTAAGGAAAAATTTCTTAACAGTGAGGGTGACAGAGCACTGGAACAGGCTGCCCAGAGAGGTTGTAGAGTCTCCTTCTCTGGAGATCTTCAAAACCCGCTTGGATGCAGTCCTGTGCCACGTGCTCTAGGTGTCCCTGCGTATGCAGGGGGGTTGGACTAGATGATCTCTAGAGGTCCCTTCCAACCCTAAGCATTCTATGATTCTATGATTCTATGATTCTGTGTGCCCATGTCTCCAGCCTGCCGAGTTCCTCCTGAATGCAGCATAGCCAGCTGAGGTATCGGCAACGAGCCCAGTTCTGTGTGACCTGAGACCTTGCTGAGGTCTCTCTGCGCAGGCAGTCACGTTTGCAGAAATGTCGGATAGAGGAGGCTCTTAAGAGCACCTTAACCAACATTTAGGCAACACACATTCATGTTACTGGACGAAAGCGTGCTTGAGAGCAGGCAGCACATTCAGATGTCTGATCGTGCACTGCATATCACTTTATCGAATGCTTCTGCGGTCAGCAGCATCTGTAGGGGTAAGAAGCAGGAGGAGCATATGAACTGTTGAGGAAAGGGAGATGCTGTGCTTGCATGCTATGAAAAACCTGGATAGCGCCTGCGTACCTGCACATAAGTGAACCGTAAGTTCCCTGTTCCCTAGAGAATGAAAACGGAACTAACTTTGAGGTTCCTGCCCAGTGCTTAGAGACATGCTTAGACATGCTTGGAGATGGTCTCCAGGATGGACTGCTCCATGCCCTTTGGAAGGTGGAGGTGAGCTTGACTGTCCCCTTGTTCCTGGTTCCTCCTTCTTTTCCTTTTGGATGAATGGAGTGATGGTGGCCTTCTCCCAGTTGCCCAGCAGCTCTCCTGTTCTCCAAGACCTCTCGAAAAGGACAGAGAGTGGCTTAGCAATAATGCCTGCCAGTTCCCTCGGCCCATGCGGGTGCATCCCCTTGGGGCCCATAAATTGGTGGGTGTCCAGCTCCCCTAAATAACCTCTAAGGCAAGGCTGTTAGAGCAGGGGAAGGTCTTTGTGTCTCCAGAGAGAAAGTTTGCCTTCGTTGCTCCCACAGCAGGGCTGGTTAGCAGCCTTGCCAACTTCTTTGGCAAGACAAGCAGAAGGACTTCTTGAAATAGCTCAGTAGCAAAAGGAAGACTAGGGAAAATGTGGGTGTGGTGGCGAACGGGGTGGGTGCCCCGGTTCCCAAAGACACCGGAAACCCAGAGTTCCCCAATGCCACCTTTGCCTCAGTGCTTCCTAAGGGCAGCCCTCTGGAATTGGAGAGCCTGGAGAGAAGAGGGCAAGTCTGGAAGATGTGCCCTTGGTTGAGAAAGATGCACTTCGAGATCCCTTAGCTGAAGTTGACAGGCAGCACTCCATGCCTCGGAGGCAGTGTGCCTCGGAGGCAATGTGCCTCAGAGTGCTGCGGGAGCTGGTAGATGATATTGCTAAGGCACTCTCCATCATCTTTGGAAGGTCGTGGAGAAGAGGAAGGAAGGCAAATTCTTGCGAGTCTCCAAAAAGGGAAAGAAGGATGCAAGTGCAGGTGAGTCAGCCTCACCTCCATCCCTGGAGAGGTGAAGAACAAGTGAACCTCGATGGGGTCTCTAAGCATGTGGAGGACAAGGAGGTGCTCAGGAGAGGTCAGCATGGATTCACCAAGGGGATATTTTGTTTAACCCGTGAGATCACCTTCTCTGAAGCTAATAAATAGCTGACGGGATAGATGAGAGGAGAGCAGCAGATGTCGTCTACCTTGCCTTGAGCCAGGCTTTTGACAGCGTCTCCCAACAGCTGTTCACAGGCAAGCGGAGGAAGTGTGGCTTAGATGGGTGGACACCGATGTGCATGTGAGCACTGGCTGAATGGCAGAGCTCAGCCTTTTGTGATGAGTGGCAGAGAGGCTGGTTGCAGGCCTGTAGCTAGCGGTGTCCCCCTGAGGTCCGTATTGCTTGCAATCCTGTTCAATGTATTCCTCACTGAGCTGGCTGAAGGGCCAGAGGGTCTGCTTGGCGGGATTGCGGATGATACAAACGTGGGAAGCATGGCAGATACACCCCAGGGATCCAGGCAAGCTGGAGAGTTAGGCAAAGAGGAAGCCATGACGTTCAGAACAGGCAAGCTCAGGGTGCTGCACGTAGGGAGGACTAAGCCAGTGCAGCAGGCCTGGCTGAGGGCTGAGCTGCTGGAGAGCAACTCTGCCGAGAAGGACCTGGGAGTCCTGGTGGAAAAGAAGCTGAGCGTGGGCCAGCAATGCATCCCTGTGGCCCAGGGAGACATGCAGCTACTGGAGAGAGTCTAGCGACGAGCTTGAGAGGTGATTAGGGGACGGGAGCATCTCTCCTGTGAGGAGAGGCCGCAAGAGCTGGGCCTGTTGAGCCTCGTGAAGGGAAGACGGAGAGGAGATCTTATCAGCGTCTCCATAGCTTAAGGTAGGTAGGGCGTGAAGAGCATGGGGCCACAGTCTTTTCAGTGGTGTGCAGTGATACGAGAAGAGGCAAGAGGACACCAACCGAAGGGCAGGAGGTTCCCCTGGAATTTGAGGAAAATAAGTTGGAGTGTGTTTTGTTTCGCTTTTTTTTTTGGTGTTGGGAAACACTGGAACCCTAGAATGCAGAAAAACACTCTCTCCTTCCAAAAATGTGGGTGATGAAAGACTGCTCCGTATAGCCTTTAGCTCCTTACTCTCTCTGTACATGGAAATGCATCCAAATTGGGGAAATTTATCATCACTTCTACATGAAACAGGGAAAGAACACACGAGAACGCATGGAACTCCGGAAAGTCCGGCAAGAGGAAAAGCATGGGAATGAAAAGGTGATGTGAGTTTCAGAAGTGGTTTTAGCAAGCACCACCAAGGTGGACATGCATTCCTCGTGTTGTTCTGGCTTCTATAGTCGGTAGAATTCAGACTCTTCATGCATTTCAATGGCAGCGTCTGAAGAGCCATCAAGAGAAGCAGCCAAAGGCTGCTCTTGCCCGGTGCCGCAAGGAAGCAGATGTGCACGTTGGCATCTCCTTGCAAAGCCAGGAGGTGGTTACTGAGCGCTGAGGAGGGCAGCCCTTCCTTTGAGGAAAAGTGCCCGTTTCCGGGCTCTTCAGCCCAGCACGGCCGCTTCTGCTGGTGGCTTGCCGTGGGCAGGGAGCACAGCGCAGCCGCGGGACCTCACACACAGCACGTCAAAGGTTCCTTTGGTCTTTGGCCCTTCGGTGCCCACCACAAGGGCACAGGCACCACGGGGAAGCCTGTGGGAAGGCGTGCATCAGGCTGCACAGCTGGAGGCACAAGAGGAGGGGAAACAAGGAAACAGGAAGACAAGGGGACAAAATAACTTTTATTGGGGCTGAACAACAAGAGGCGGGGAGCCGCTTTCAGACGCTTGCTCTGCAGACAAGGATTCTTCTCCCCTCCTTGGTCTCCACCCAGGCCTCTTGCAGTGCCACGGGCTGCCAGGGAAGGAACGTTGCCTCCGTATCTGCAGGAACGGCAGAGGAGAAAGACAAGAACATTCAGGAAGGTTTTAGCAACCAGGAAGGGCAGGCTGCTGGGAGCTGCTTTCCCTTTGCTGCCACCCGAGGGCAGGCACCAGGGAGGCACACAGCAGTGTTGTAGAGGAAAACGTCCTGAGCAGCACTGCGGCTCGCAGCTGCTCCTGCGGCCCTACTTCCCGGGTCCTTTACCTGCCCCATTCATCAGGTCGCCTAGGCAAAACACCACCAATACTAACCAGTCTGTGCTGGGTCGCTGACATGCCGGTGCTCGTGAGGGCTGCTCAGGCTGGAGGAGGTGGAAGGAGCCAGATGACACTTAGCAAGCGCCTGGGCTGCACTCTGCTGCGGGCTCTTGCCCTCTTCCTGCAGCGCGGACGCCTGCTGCTCTGTTGGGCATTCCTGCCAAGACAGTGTTGCATGTGAGACGTTTGGGCCCTGAGCTCTTGCTGCTTTTCTTCTGGAAGCCGATGGGGAGCACTGGGGTGAGCTGAGTTAGGGTGGGCAGGCCAAGCCACCAGTAGCCTCTGGGGCAAAGTCCCCTTCTTGCACAGCTTGCGTGTTCCTGCTGCAAACGCTTTGCTCTCTTAGCAGCAGCGTTAGCAGAGGCTCCTGCGGCTCTTAGTCGCTCCTACCTTCTCCTCTGTGCAGCGCCTCTGCTGCTCTTCCAGGCGCTTGGCGAGCTTGGCGTTGCACCCCTCTATGCACGTGCAGTGCTGTTTGCTGGGGTGCGCTAGCCCTTCCTCCATGTCCAGCTCCAGGCAAGCTTGCTCCACAGCCTTGCCCACGAGCCACTCCAGCAATGGCTGGACCTTGGTGTCAAAGTCCAGCGGCTGAGCATGGCGGTCACGGAAAGAGAGAGAAAAGGCCCTTGATCACGATGTGCCTTAACGGCGCAACAGGTAAAAGAGGAGCAGCAAAGCCCTTGTGCTCTAGGCGGTGCTGAGCTGTGCCCGCGGGGGCCCCTTGCCAGCTCTGGCAGGAAGGCCGAGCACCAACGGTGACTCTGTGACGAGGGGGACGGCTTTGGAGTCTTCCTGCGGCCCACCCCTTGCCCCATACCTCTAAGAATGCTGCTTGCACAGCCACATCTCCGCCTCCTGGTGTCCTGGCGGAGAGGGGAGAGGCTGATCTCACCTCCTGGCTCTCCCCTTGCAACTCAACTTTCTTGCTGAGTTGCTCTTCTGAGGGCAGCTCTGCAAAGGAAAAGCTCCCCGTTGCATGCTGTTTGGCTTGCAGTCATCGTGGTTAAGCCTCCCGCTTCTCTAGGGAGAGCAAGAGCCAAAGAAGGGACTGCAAAGGGACTTCAATGCAAGAAAAAGCAAGAGCTACAAGGCAGCCTAGAGCTGAGAGCAGGTTTCCCCCTCTGATGGGGCCGGCTCCCTAGATTTCCCTGATGTCTGCAGCACGTTGCGGGCTACAGCTCCTGCAAGGACATTTCCCAGAGCAGCTTTTAGAGGCCAAGGTGTACACCAGGAGCCTTCAGCTAGCTCTCCTTGAAGAAGAAAGGAAGAGTTCTTGGCAGAGGGCCATGGGGCGAGGGCACAAAGCACACGCAGAGCGCAGCTACCAAGCTTCTCCTCTGGCAGAAGGCAGCTGCACGGTTTGGTGGTGTCGTTTGCAAACTCACCCGTCGAGGAGCAGAGCCCCTCTTCCAGGGCGTCCGGGAGCTGGACGCGGTAGTGCTTGGCCTCGGCCTGCAAGAAAGACACCCAGCTTACAAAGGCGCCCCTCAGCAGCACACAGGCCCCGAGCAAGCTGCTTCAGCAAGGCCCTCGCGTGCCAGCGGCTCCAGAGAGAAGCCAGAGGTGCTGAGCCAGCTGCTGCAGAGACCCTTGGTGTGGCAAGCACAATGCATCTGTGGCCCCCGGCGCTGCTCCTGGCCAGGGCTTGTGCTGCAGCTGTGACCAGCGTGGCGGCTCCCGCGCACTGCGCCGCGCGGGGCCCCTCTGCAGCCTGCAACGACACCTCCCTCCCGCCAGTGGCTGGCCAGGGCCCGCGGGAAGGGAGCCCCTGCTTACGTCTGCCAAGACCAGGCTCCGCACCATCTCTGCAGGCAGCCCCTAGGCAAGAGAGCAGAGAAGCGCCGTGAGCAGCTCGTGCCAGGGGCTCCCTGCAAGGCAAGGGGCTCTCTTGGCAGGGCGCAGAGCCTGGCCACACTTACAGCGCTCGAGGAGCGGACGGCCTCCACGAGGAAGCGCAGGGAGGGCAGGCGCGTCACCCTGGGTCCCCACTCTCCTCGGCTGGGCATGGCAGGCACAAACAAAGAGCTCTATTAGCCCCAGCACCCTCTGCTTCCTCCCGGCCACCAGCCCAACGCCTCCACACCACCCCAGCGCAGGAGAGCTTGGCGCAGCGCTCGCTTGGCTGGCAGCTCCGCTCTGGAGCCGTCTCCTCGCACTGCTCCTGTGCTCTGCAGGCTTTTGTGCACGGCAGCGCAGAGCATCACCTCTGGCGGCCCGTCCATGGCTGCGCGGAGCTGTGCGGATGTCTCCGTGGCCTTGGAGCTCATTCACAGGCACCAGGCTGAGCTCCTGATGCCGCTGTGGGCAGGGACTCGGCTCCGCGCTGGCTGTCCCTTTCCCCCAGCGCACGGCTGCCTTTCTGGGGACAGCTCCACCTGGAGCTCCCCTCCGCCCCCAGCCCTGGTGCCGCCCGCAGCACCCGGGAAGCTCCCTGCGTCCCCTGTGAGGGCTCACCTGAGCATGGCCTGCAGCCAGCACTCCTTCGCCTGCCGTGACCTGCAGAGCACGGCAGAAACAGCCTCAGGCTCTGCTGCTGCTGCTCCCCCTCTGGACACACGCAGCCCCAGACACGTGGCGCCCACTTGGCACTGCTCCCATGGGCTCTTGTGAGCCGAAGCCCCCTGCTCTCCACCCCGCCACAGTGCCCCTGCACTTTGTCCCCCCTGCAGTGTCCACGGTGGGGGCAGAGGCTGCCTTGTGCACGCCTGCGCGTGCCTCAGGTGCCCTTTGCTGAGCAGCTCTCTGCAATCGAGCGCCTACGCTGGGCTGCAGAGCCATTGGAACGCTCACAGAGGCGGGAGGGCGCACAAGACACCCTGGGCTCCCTGCGGCAAGAGCCTGTGGCTGAGCTCTGCCCTTCCTCCTGCAAAGGAGGCTGTCTCCCTCCCTCTCTCCCTGCCACCTTCCATCCCTTCCTGCCTCCCAGCTGCTGAGGCTGTGCCTTGCCCGCAGGGAAAGGCCCCAGGACTCACCAGAAGGTGACGACGCGCACCGCACCGGGCCACACCAGGACAAGGCTATTGGGATGGGAGAGGCTGAAAGGCTCGTCCTCGTCCCACTCCTCATCCTCCTCCCTTTTCTGCGGCCTCTTGCCGCGGGGCTCGCTGGGCGCCTGCTCCTCGCCGCACAGCACCCACAGCTGGCTCAGCAGCACCACGTGCTTGAGCCAGAAGGCGGTGCGGCACCTGGCGGGAGCAAGAGCAGGGACTGCCTTGGAGCTGGCCGTGCTGGGGGCTGCCAGAGCAGCCTCCAGGGCAGAGCCGTGGTGGGGGCCAGAGCCTGGGGCTGTCCCCGCGAGCCTGGGCAGGGGAAAGGAGCCTCCTGCGTTCCCAGGAGCCGCAGTAGTCATGAGAGCGTGGTGCTGGGGAACGGGGCAGCGCTGCTTGCTGAGTCCCTGCGTGCCCAGGAGGGGCCTGGGGCTGGTGGCAGAGGCGGAGGTGGGCAGGAAGCACGGCGGGGGCTGCTCTTCTTACTTGAGGCTGGCCACAGCGATGGCCTCTGGGAAGAGGAGGAGATGCCTCGGCTTGGCCCGCCGCTGCCGCATCACCCAGACGTGGCCGCTTTGCAGGATCCGGGGGCTCCTGCGCGACACGCAGGGTCTCTGCAGCGCGGAGGCTCTGGCCACGGAGGCTCTCCTCCCACGGAGCCCGTGGTGGACGCCAGGCGCCCCGGGCTCGGGCTGCGTGCCGGGAGCGGGGCCGGGATCGGCCCTGCGGCCGCAGCAGTTTGCCTGCCCCATGATGACTTGGGCAGGCAGGTGAAACCACCACCGTTCAATGCTATAATGTGCCACCAAACCGGGAGCCTGTGTCTCCCAACGCTGGCACAGCACCGAACTGAGGGCCGGGCCCCCGTGGCCGTGGCTGAGGTCACAGCGGGAGCCCTCAGGGCACACTGTGATGCGGTGGCTGCGTCGGGGGCATCTCCGGGCGGTCCAGATGCGGGGTCTCCAGGCAGGGAAAGGGGAGTCTCTCCAGCCGCCCCGCCCATCCAACACCTCTGGATTTCCGTGGGGTGCTGTGAGGGGGCAGCTGGTGGGGCCAGGACCTCCTCCAGAGACTCTTCTGCATGCTGCTCTGCAGAGCTTCCAACAGCTGCAGGAATCCTCTCAGTCGCAATGTGTTTGCGTTAAGCCAGGGCTTCTCCCGAGCACTGGGGAGCCTGACTTGGGTGCCAAGCATGAGAAAAGAAAACACACACTCCTTTCAAGTAAATAAAAAGAAAAGCCACTTTCCAACATGCAGCAGGTTTCGGTGCAGGTCCTGGGCCGCTGCTGCTGGCTTCTCTTGAGTGCTGCTGCCCTTCTGCAAAGGGAGTACTGGAAGGGCACTGCCCCTTCTCCCAAGCTCTCCCAGGTGGGAGTGGAAACCACTGCAGCCCACCTTGCAGCAGGAGCGTGCCAGAGTCAGCTGGCAAAAGCAGGAGCTAAGAGGGACACTTAGTGTGTGTCTTTGCCCCAGCTCTGTTGCATGTGGGCCCTTTTCCTCCTGCAGACACAAGTGGCTGGGCGCAGGCAGCGCGGGCTGTGACGTGCATCAGGCCATCCCCGTGAATAAGGGCCAAGGGGAAGAGAGCAAACCTTCCGCACCAGAGCCCCTCCTTCTGCGCCCTTTCAGTGGCCTTTTCCAGGCAAAAAGCTGCTGTGTGGCTCCAAAGTGACAGAGGCGGCCCCGTGGGGCTCATTCGGGTGAGCCGCAGCAGTTCTCCTGGTGCGTACGTCCGTCCAGCCGGAGGTCCTGTCCAGAGGCCAGCAAAGGGCAGATGTCTTTGCAACACACACGAGGTGGATGCAGACCTGTTTGGTATTACCTTCAAGTACATGCCATGTCTGCAAGATTTCCAAACTAATAGCCTTGCAAATGAAGGAAGCTGAGAAGCTTCAAGGCCCACTTTGAAGGGCAGAGTTCAACAGGCAGGACAAATGGGAAAGGGCAGCAGTGAAGGTGGAGGGGCTTAGCCCAGGAGACCGGCACAGTGGAGAGAGGCTAAAGAAAGCTGCCTTGGCAACTTCTGTCATAAATTGAAGGAATGGTGCTCAACTTGAACAGCAACATTCAGAACGGTTAATGTGGATCCACCAAGGCTCGATCTTTGTCTCTCTGTCTTTGTCTTGTATCTTTGCCCTTGCCTTTGCCTTAGTCTTTCTCTTTGTCTTTGTTTTGGCTCTGGTTTTGTCTCTGGCCCTGCTTTTAGCTTTGTCTTTGCGTAAGGGGAGAAGTGGCCTCCGATGGGCTCAGCAGAGGCAGAGAGCGTGCCTGGGGAAGGGCAAAAAGGACGCTTGTGCTCTGTGTCAAGGTGGTGCGTGCAGCCTCTCTGGCATGCTGGTGCTGGTGGCAGCACTCAAGAGCAAAGGGTTTTAGCAGGAACACTGTCTACGGTGCCGTCAAGATTATGTCCTACGCTAACAGTCTCCTTGGGGATGTCCAGGGGGGCATCTGGCTCTATCTTCTTCACTCCTTCCCACCAGATATCTACACACTTTGCTAAAATGCTCCATGAGCATCCTCCTCTCCAGGCTGAACTAGCCTAGCTCTCTCCACCTCTCCTCACATGTCAGATGCTGCCGTCCCTTCCTCGTCTTTGTGGCTCTTCGCTTGGAGCCTCTCCAACAGGTCCGTGTCTTTCTTGTGCTACAAAGTCCTGCACAGAACACAGCACTTCAGATGTGGCCTCAGCAGGGCTGAGTAGAGGGGAGGATCCCCTCTTTCCACTTGCTGGCCACACTGTACCTAAAGCAGCCCAGGATCCCATCACCGTGCTTGCACGGAAGGCCCATTTCTGGATCCTAGTCAGTCTGTCGTCCACCAAGACTCCCACCCACATCCTTCTCTCCAGAGTTGCACTCCAGCCTGTTCTGGTGCCTCTCATTTTTACTCCAAAGGGGCAGGACTTTGCCGTTGCCATTTTGAACTTCATGAGGTTCCTGTGGTTCCATAGGAACTTAAGGAAAAATTTCTTAACAGTGAGGGTGACAGAGCACTGGAACAGGCTGCCCAGAGAGGTTGTAGAGTCTCCTTCTCTGGAGATCTTCAAAACCCGCTTGGATGCAGTCCTGTGCCACGTGCTCTAGGTGTCCCTGCGTATGCAGGGGGGTTGGACTAGATGATCTCTAGAGGTCCCTTCCAACCCTAAGCATTCTATGATTCTATGATTCTATGATTCTGTGTGCCCATGTCTCCAGCCTGCCGAGTTCCTCCTGAATGCAGCATAGCCAGCTGAGGTATCGGCAACGAGCCCAGTTCTGTGTGACCTGAGACCTTGCTGAGGTCTCTCTGCGCAGGCAGTCACGTTTGCAGAAATGTCGGATAGAGGAGGCTCTTAAGAGCACCTTAACCAACATTTAGGCAACACACATTCATGTTACTGGACGAAAGCGTGCTTGAGAGCAGGCAGCACATTCAGATGTCTGATCGTGCACTGCATATCACTTTATCGAATGCTTCTGCGGTCAGCAGCATCTGTAGGGGTAAGAAGCAGGAGGAGCATATGAACTGTTGAGGAAAGGGAGATGCTGTGCTTGCATGCTATGAAAAACCTGGATAGCGCCTGCGTACCTGCACATAAGTGAACCGTAAGTTCCCTGTTCCCTAGAGAATGAAAACGGAACTAACTTTGAGGTTCCTGCCCAGTGCTTAGAGACATGCTTAGACATGCTTGGAGATGGTCTCCAGGATGGACTGCTCCATGCCCTTTGGAAGGTGGAGGTGAGCTTGACTGTCCCCTTGTTCCTGGTTCCTCCTTCTTTTCCTTTTGGATGAATGGAGTGATGGTGGCCTTCTCCCAGTTGCCCAGCAGCTCTCCTGTTCTCCAAGACCTCTCGAAAAGGACAGAGAGTGGCTTAGCAATAATGCCTGCCAGTTCCCTCGGCCCATGCGGGTGCATCCCCTTGGGGCCCATAAATTGGTGGGTGTCCAGCTCCCCTAAATAACCTCTAAGGCAAGGCTGTTAGAGCAGGGGAAGGTCTTTGTGTCTCCAGAGAGAAAGTTTGCCTTCGTTGCTCCCACAGCAGGGCTGGTTAGCAGCCTTGCCAACTTCTTTGGCAAGACAAGCAGAAGGGCTTCTTGAAATAGCTCAGTAGCAAAAGGAAGACTAGGGAAAATGTGGGTGTGGTGGCGAACGGGGTGGGTGCCCCGGTTCCCAAAGACACCGGAAACCCAGAGTTCCCCAATGCCACCTTTGCCTCAGTGCTTCCTAAGGGCAGCCCTCTGGAATTGGAGAGCCTGGAGAGAAGAGGGCAAGTCTGGAAGATGTGCCCTTGGTTGAGAAAGATGCACTTCGAGATCCCTTAGCTGAAGTTGACAGGCAGCACTCCATGCCTCGGAGGCAGTGTGCCTCAGAGGCAATGTGCCTCAGAGTGCTGCGGGAGCTGGTAGATGATATTGCTAAGGCGCTCTCCATCATCTTTGGAAGGTCGTGGAGAAGAGGAAGGAAGGCAAATTCTTGCGAGTCTCCAAAAAGGGAAAGAAGGATGCAAGTGCAGGTGAGTCAGCCTTACCTCCATCCCTGGAGAGGTGAAGAACAAGTGAACCTCGATGGGGTCTCTAAGCATGTGGAGGACAAGGAGGTGCTCAGGAGAGGTCAGCATGGATTCACCAAGGGGATATTTTGTTTAACCCGTGAGATCACCTTCTCTGAAGCTAATAAATAGCTGACGGGATAGATGAGAGGAGAGCAGCAGATGTCGTCTACCTTGCCTTGAGCCAGGCTTTTGACAGCGTCTCCCATCAGCTGTTCACAGGCAAGCGGAGGAAGTGTGGCTTAGATGGGTGGACACCGATGTGCATGTGAGCACTGGCTGAATGGCAGAGCTCAGCCTTTTGTGATGAGTGGCAGAGAGGCTGGTTGCAGGCCTGTAGCTAGCGGTGTCCCCCTGAGGTCCGTATTGCTTGCAATCCTGTTCAATGTATTCCTCACTGAGCTGGCTGAAAGGCCAGAGGGTCTGCTTGGCGGGATTGCGGATGATACAAACGTGGGAAGCATGGCAGATACACCCCAGGGATCCAGGCAAGCTGGAGAGTTAGGCAAAGAGGAAGCCATGACGTTCAGAACAGGCAAGCTCAGGGTGCTGCACGTAGGGAGGACTAAGCCAGTGCAGCAGGCCTGGCTGAGGGCTGAGCTGCTGGAGAGCAACTCTGCCGAGAAGGACCTGGGAGTCCTGGTGGAAAAGAAGCTGAGCGTGGGCCAGCAATGCATCCCTGTGGCCCAGGGAGACATGCAGCTACTGGAGAGAGTCTAGCGACGAGCTTGAGAGGTGATTAGGGGACGGGAGCATCTCTCCTGTGAGGAGAGGCCGCAAGAGCTGGGCCTGTTGAGCCTCGTGAAGGGAAGACGGAGAGGAGATCTTATCAGCGTCTCCATAGCTTAAGGTAGGTAGGGCGTGAAGAGCATGGGGCCACAGTCTTTTCAGTGGTGTGCAGTGATACGAGAAGAGGCAAGAGGACACCAACCGAAGGGCAGGAGGTTCCCCTGGAATTTGAGGAAAATAAGTTGGAGTGTGTTTTGTTTCGCTTTTTTTTTTGGTGTTGGGAAACACTGGAACCCTAGAATGCAGAAAAACACTCTCTCCTTCCAAAAATGTGGGTGATGAAAGACTGCTCCGTATAGCCTTTAGCTCCTTACTCTCTCTGTACATGGAAATGCATCCAAATTGGGGAAATTTATCATCACTTCTACATGAAACAGGGAAAGAACACGCGAGAACGCATGGAACTCCGGAAAGTCCGGCAAGAGGAAAAGCATGGGAATGAAAAGGTGATGTGAGTTTCAGAAGTGGTTTTAGCAAGCACCACCAAGGTGGACATGCATTCCTCGTGTTGTTCTGGCTTCTATAGTCGGTAGAATTCAGACTCTTCATGCATTTCAATGGCAGCGTCTGAAGAGCCATCAAGAGAAGCAGCCAAAGGCTGCTCTTGCCCGGTGCCGCAAGGAAGCAGATGTGCACGTTGGCATCTCCTTGCAAAGCCAGGAGGTGGTTACTGAGCGCTGAGGAGGGCAGCCCTTCCTTTGAGGAAAAGTGCCCGTTTCCGGGCTCTTCAGCCCAGCACGGCCGCTTCTGCTGGTGGCTTGCCGTGGGCAGGGAGCACAGCGCAGCCGCGGGACCTCACACACAGCACGTCAAAGGTTCCTTTGGTCTTTGGCCCTTCGGTGCCCACCACAAGGGCACAGGCACCACGGGGAAGCCTGTGGGAAGGCGTGCATCAGGCTGCACAGCTGGAGGCACAAGAGGAGGGGAAACAAGGAAACAGGAAGACAAGGGGACAAAATAACTGTTTTATTGGGGCTGAACAACAAGAGGCGGGGAGCCGCTTTCAGACGCTTGCTCTGCAGACAAGGATTCTTCTCCCCTCCTTGGTCTCCACCCAGGCCTCTTGCAGTGCCACGGGCTGCCAGGGAAGGAACGTTGCCTCCGTATCTGCAGGAACGGCAGAGGAGAAAGACAAGAACATTCAGGAAGGTTTTAGCAACCAGGAAGGGCAGGCTGCTGGGAGCTGCTTTCCCTTTGCTGCCACCCGAGGGCAGGCACCAGGGAGGCACACAGCAGTGTTGTAGAGGAAAACGCCCTGAGCAGCACTGCGGCTCGCAGCTGCTCCTGCGGCCCTACTTCCCGGGTCCTTTACCTGCCCCATTCATCAGGTCGCCTAGGCAAAACACCACCAATACTAACCAGTCTGTGCTGGGTCGCTGACATGCCGGTGCTCGTGAGGGCTGCTCAGGCCGGAGGAGGTGGAAGGAGCCAGATGACACTTAGCAAGCGCCTGGGCTGCACTCTGCTGCGGGCTCTTGCCCTCTTCCTGCAGCGCGGACGCCTGCTGCTCTGTTGGGCATTCCTGCCAAGACAGTGTTGCATGTGAGACGTTTGGGCCCTGAGCTCTTGCTGCTTTTCTTCTGGAAGCCGATGGGGAGCACTGGGGTGAGCTGAGTTAGGGTGGGCAGGCCAAGCCACCAGTAGCCTCTGGGGCAAAGTCCCCTTCTTGCACAGCTTGCGTGTTCCTGCTGCAAACGCTTTGCTCTCTTAGCAGCAGCGTTAGCAGAGGCTCCTGCGGCTCTTAGTCGCTCCTACCTTCTCCTCTGTGCAGCGCCTCTGCTGCTCTTCCAGGCGCTTGGCGAGCTTGGCGTTGCACCCCTCTATGCACGTGCAGTGCTGTTTGCTGGGGTGCGCTAGCCCTTCCTCCATGTCCAGCTCCAGGCAAGCTTGCTCCACAGCCTTGCCCACGAGCCACTCCAGCAATGGCTGGACCTTGGTGTCAAAGTCCAGCGGCTGAGCATGGCGGTCACGGAAAGAGAGAGAAAAGGCCCTTGATCACGATGTGCCTTAACGGCGCAACAGGTAAAAGAGGAGCAGCAAAGCCCTTGTGCTCTAGGCGGTGCTGAGCTGTGCCCGCGGGGGCCCCTTGCCAGCTCTGGCAGGAAGGCCGAGCACCAACGGTGACTCTGTGACGAGGGGGACGGCTTTGGAGTCTTCCTGCGGCCCACCCCTTGCCCCATACCTCTAAGAATGCTGCTTGCACAGCCACATCTCCGCCTCCTGGTGTCCTGGCGGAGAGGGGAGAGGCTGATCTCACCTCCTGGCTCTCCCCTTGCAACTCAACTTTCTTGCTGAGTTGCTCTTCTGAGGGCAGCTCTGCAAAGGAAAAGCTCCCCGTTGCATGCTGTTTGGCTTGCAGTCATCGTGGTTAAGCCTCCCGCTTCTCTAGGGAGAGCAAGAGCCAAAGAAGGGACTGCAAAGGGACTTCAATGCAAGAAAAAGCAAGAGCTACAAGGCAGCCTAGAGCTGAGAGCAGGTTTCCCCCTCTGATGGGGCCGGCTCCCTAGATTTCCCTGATGTCTGCAGCACGTTGCGGGCTACAGCTCCTGCAAGGACATTTCCCAGAGCAGCTTTTAGAGGCCAAGGTGTACACCAGGAGCCTTCAGCTAGCTCTCCTTGAAGAAGAAAGGAAGAGTTCTTGGCAGAGGGCCATGGGGCGAGGGCACAAAGCACACGCAGAGCGCAGCTACCAAGCTTCTCCTCTGGCAGAAGGCAGCTGCACGGTTTGGTGGTGTCGTTTGCAAACTCACCCGTCGAGGAGCAGAGCCCCTCTTCCAGGGCGTCCGGGAGCTGGACGCGGTAGTGCTTGGCCTCGGCCTGCGAGAAAGACACCCAGCTTACAAAGGCGCCCCTCAGCAGCACACAGGCCCCGAGCAAGCTGCTTCAGCAAGGCCCTCGCGTGCCAGCGGCTCCAGAGAGAAGCCAGAGGTGCTGAGCCAGCTGCTGCAGAGACCCTTGGTGTGGCAAGCGCAATGCATCTGTGGCCCCCGGCGCTGCTCCTGGCCAAGGCTTGTGCTGCAGCTGTGACCAGCGCGGCGGCTCCCGCGCACTGCGCCACGTGGGGTGACTCTGCAGCCTGAAATGACACCTCCCTCCCGCCAGTGGCTGGCCAGGGCCCGCGGGAAGGGAGCCCCTGCTTACGTCTGCCAAGACCAGGCTCCGCACCATCTCTGCAGACAGCCCCTAGGCAAGAGAGCAGAGAAGCGCCGTGAGCAGCTCGTGCCAGGGGCTCCCTGCAAGGCAAGGGGCTCTCTTGGCAGGGCGCAGAGCCTGGCCACACTTACAGCGCTCGAGGAGCGGACGGCCTCCACGAGGAAGCGCAGGGAGGGCAGGCGCGTCACCCTGGGTCCCCGCTCTCCTCGGCTGGGCATGGCAGGCACAAACAAAGAGCTCTGTTAGCCCCAGCACCCTCTGCTCCCTCCCGGCCACCAGCCCAGTGTCTCCACACCACCCCAGCGCAGGAGAGCTTGGCGCAGCGCTCGCTTGGCTGGCAGCTCCGCTCTGGAGCCGTCTCCTCGCACTGCTCCTGTGCTCTGCAGGCTTTTGTGCACGGCAGCACAGAGCATCACCTCTGGCGGCCCGTCCATGGCTGCGCGGAGCTGTGCGGATGTCTCCGTGGCCTTGGAGCTCATTCACAGGCACCAGGCTGAGCTCCTGATGCCGCTGTGGGCAGGGACTCGGCTCCGCGCTGGCTGTCCCTTTCCCCCAGCGCACGGCTGCCTTTCTGGGGACAGCTCCACCTGGAGCTCCCCTCCGCCCCCAGCCCTGGTGCCGCCCGCAGCACCCGGGAAGCTCCCTGCGTCCCCTGTGAGGGCTCACCTGAGCATGGCCTGCAGCCAGCACTCCTTCGCCTGCCGTGACCTGCAGAGCACGGCAGAAACAGCCTCAGGCTCTGCTGCTGCTGCTCCCCCTCTGGACACACGCAGCCCCAGACACGTGGCGCCCACTTGGCACTGCTCCCATGGGCTCTTGTGAGCCGAAGCCCCCTGCTCTCCACCCCGCCACAGTGCCCCTGCACTTTGTCCCCCCTGCAGTGTCCACGGTGGGGGCAGAGGCTGCCTTGTGCACGCCTGCGCGTGCCTCAGGTGCCCTTTGCTGAGCAGCTCTCTGCAATCGAGCGCCTACGCTGGGCTGCAGAGCCATTGGAACGCTCACAGAAGCAGGAGGGCGCGCAAGACACCCTGGGCTCCCTGCGGCAAGAGCCTGTGGCTGAGCTCTGCCCTTCCTCCTGCAAAGGAGGCTGCCTCCCTCCCTCTCTCCCTGCCTCCCTGCCTCCTTCCATCCCTTCCTGCCTCCCAGCTGCTGAGGCTGTGCCTTGCCCGCAGGGAAAGGCCCCAGGACTCACCAGAAGGTGACGACGCGCACCGCACCGGGCCACACCAGGACAAGGCTATTGGGACGGGAGAGGCTGAAAGGCTCGTCCTCGTCCCACTCCTCATCCTCCTCCCTTTTCTGCGGCCTCTTGCCGCGGGGCTCGCTGGGCGCCTGCTCCTCGCCGCACAGCACCCACAGCTGGCTCAGCAGCACCACGTGCTTGAGCCAGAAGGCGGTGCGGCACCTGGCGGGAGCAAGAGCAGGGACTGCCTTGGAGCTGGCCGTGCTGGGGGCTGCCAGAGCAGCCTCCAGGGCAGAGCCGTGGTGGGGGCCAGAGCCTGGGGCTGTCCCCGCGAGCCTGGGCAGGGGAAAGGAGCCTCCTGCGTCCCCAGGAGCCGCAGGAGTCATGAGAGCGTGGTGCTGGGGAACGGGGCAGCGCTGCTTGCTGAGTCCCTGCGTGCCCAGGAGGGGCCTGGGGCTGGTGGCAGAGGCGGAGGTGGGCAGGAAGCACGGCGGGGGCTGCTCTTCTTACTTGAGGCTGGCCACAGCGATGGCCTCTGGGAAGAGGAGGAGATGCCTCGGCTTGGCCCGCCGCTGCCGCATCACCCAGACGTGGCCGCTTTGCAGGATCCGGGGGCTCCTGCGCGACACGCAGGGTCTCTGCAGCGCGGAGGCTCTGGCCACGGAGGCTCTCCTCCCACGGAGCCCGTGGTGGGCGCCAGGCGCCCCGGGCTCGGGCTGCGTGCCGGGAGCGGGGCCGGGATCGGCCCTGCGGCCGCAGCAGTTTACCTGCCCCATGGTGACTTGGGCAGGCAGGTGAAACCACCACCGTTCAATGCTATAATGTGCCACCAAACCGGGAGCCTGTGTCTCCCAACGCTGGCACAGCACCGAACTGAGGGCCGGGCCCCCGTGGCCGTGGCTGAGGTCACAGCGGGAGCCCTCAGGGCACACTGTGATGCGGTGGCCGCGTCGGGGGCATCTCCGGGCGGTCCCGATGCGGGGTCTCCAGGCAGGGAAAGGGGAGTCTCTCCAGCCGCCCCGCCCATCCAACACCTCTGGATTTCCGTGGGGTGCTGTGAGGGGGCAGCTGGTGGGGCCAGGACCTCCTCCAGAGACTCTTCTGCATGCTGCTCTGCAGAGCTTCCAACAGCTGCAGGAATCCTCTCAGTCGCAATGTGTTTGCGTTAAGCCAGGGCTTCTCCCGAGCACTGGGGAGCCTGACTTGGGTGCCAAGCATGAGAAAAGAAAACACACACACTCCTTTCAAGTAAATAAAAAGAAAAGCCACTTTCCAACATGCAGCAGGTTTCGGTGCAGGCCCTGGGCCGCTGCTGCTGGCTTCTCTTGAGTGCTGCTGCCCTTCTGCAAAGGGAGTACTGGAAGGGCACTGCCCCTTCTCCCAAGCTCTCCCAGGTGGGAGTGGAAACCACTGCAGCCCACCTTGCAGCAGGAGCGTGCCAGAGTCAGCTGGCAAAAGCAGGAGCTAAGAGGGACACTTAGTGTGTGTCTTTGCCCCAGCTCTGTTGCATGTGGGCCCTTTTCCTCCTGCAGACACAAGTGGCTGGGCGCAGGCAGCGCGGGCTGTGACGTGCATCAGGCCATCCCCGTGAATAAGGGCCAAGGGGAAGAGAGCAAACCTTCCGCACCAGAGCCCCTCCTTCTGCGCCCTTTCAGTGGCCTTTTCCAGGCAAAAAGCTGCTGTGTGGCTCCAAAGTGACAGAGGCGGCCCCGTGGGGCTCATTCGGGTGAGCCGCAGCAGTTCTCCTGGTGCGTACGTCCGTCCAGCCGGAGGTCCTGTCCAGAGGCCAGCAAAGGGCAGATGTCTTTGCAACACACACGAGGTGGATGCAGACCTGTTTGGTATTACCTTCAAGTACATGCCATGTCTGCAAGATTTCCAAACTAATAGCCTTGCAAATGAAGGAAGCTGAGAAGCTTCAAGGCCCACTTTGAAGGGCAGAGTTCAACAGGCAGGACAAATGGGAAAGGGCAGCAGTGAAGGTGGAGGGGCTTAGCCCAGGAGACCGGCACAGTGGAGAGAGGCTAAAGAAAGCTGCCTTGGCAACTTCTGTCATAAATTGAAGGAATGGTGCTCAACTTGAACAGCAACATTCAGAACGGTTAATGTGGATCCACCAAGGCTCGATCTTTGTCTCTCTGTCTTTGTCTTGTATCTTTGCCCTTGCCTTTGCCTTAGTCTTTCTCTTTGTCTTTGTTTTGGCTCTGGTTTTGTCTCTGGCCCTGCTTTTAGCTTTGTCTTTGCGTAAGGGGAGAAGTGGCCTCCGATGGGCTCAGCAGAGGCAGAGAGCGTGCCTGGGGAAGGGCAAAAAGGACGCTTGTGCTCTGTGTCAAGGTGGTGCGTGCAGCCTCTCTGGCATGCTGGTGCTGGTGGCAGCACTCAAGAGCAAAGGGTTTTAGCAGGAACACTGTCTACGGTGCCGTCAAGATTATGTCCTACGCTAACAGTCTCCTTGGGGATGTCCAGGGGGGCATCTGGCTCTATCTTCTTCACTCCTTCCCACCAGATATCTACACACTTTGCTAAAATGCTCCATGAGCATCCTCCTCTCCAGGCTGAACTAGCCTAGCTCTCTCCACCTCTCCTCACATGTCAGATGCTGCCGTCCCTTCCTCGTCTTTGTGGCTCTTCGCTTGGAGCCTCTCCAACAGGTCCGTGTCTTTCTTGTGCTACGAAGTCCTGCACAGAACACAGCACTTCAGATGTGGCCTCAGCAGGGCTGAGTAGAGGGGAGGATCCCCTCTTTCCACTCGCTGGCCACACTGTACCTAAAGCAGCCCAGGATCCCATCACCGTGCTTGCACGGAAGGCCCATTTCTGGATCCTAGTCAGTCTGTCGTCCACCAAGACTCCCACCCACATCCTTCTCTCCAGAGTTGCACTCCAGCCTGTTCTGGTGCCTCTCATTTTTACTCCAAAGGGGCAGGACTTTGCCGTTGCCATTTTGAACTTCATGAGGTTCCTGTGGTTCCATAGGAACTTAAGGAAAAATTTCTTAACAGTGAGGGTGACAGAGCACTGGAACAGGCTGCCCAGAGAGGTTGTAGAGTCTCCTTCTCTGGAGATCTTCAAAACCCGCTTGGATGCAGTCCTGTGCCACGTGCTCTAGGTGTCCCTGCGTATGCAGGGGGGTTGGACTAGATGATCTCTAGAGGTCCCTTCCAACCCTAAGCATTCTATGATTCTATGATTCTATGATTCTGTGTGCCCATGTCTCCAGCCTGCCGAGTTCCTCCTGAATGCAGCATAGCCAGCTGAGGTATCGGCAACGAGCCCAGTTCTGTGTGACCTGAGACCTTGCTGAGGTCTCTCTGCGCAGGCAGTCACGTTTGCAGAAATGTCGGATAGAGGAGGCTCTTAAGAGCACCTTAACCAACATTTAGGCAACACACATTCATGTTACTGGACGAAAGCGTGCTTGAGAGCAGGCAGCACATTCAGATGTCTGATCGTGCACTGCATATCACTTTATCGAATGCTTCTGCGGTCAGCAGCATCTGTAGGGGTAAGAAGCAGGAGGAGCATACGAACTGTTGAGGAAAGGGAGATGCTGTGCTTGCATGCTATGAAAAACCTGGATAGCGCCTGCGTACCTGCACATAAGTGAACCGTAAGTTCCCTGTTCCCTAGAGAATGAAAACGGAACTAACTTTGAGGTTCCTGCCCAGTGCTTAGAGACATGCTTAGACATGCTTGGAGATGGTCTCCAGGATGGACTGCTCCATGCCCTTTGGAAGGTGGAGGTGAGCTTGACTGTCCCCTTGTTCCTGGTTCCTCCTTCTTTTCCTTTTGGATGAATGGAGTGATGGTGGCCTTCTCCCAGTTGCCCAGCAGCTCTCCTGTTCTCCAAGACCTCTCGAAAAGGACAGAGAGTGGCTTAGCAATAATGCCTGCCAGTTCCCTCGGCCCATGCGGGTGCATCCCCTTGGGGCCCATAAATTGGTGGGTGTCCAGCTCCCCTAAATAACCTCTAAGGCAAGGCTGTTAGAGCAGGGGAAGGTCTTTGTGTCTCCAGAGAGAAAGTTTGCCTTCGTTGCTCCCACAGCAGGGCTGGTTAGCAGCCTTGCCAACTTCTTTGGCAAGACAAGCAGAAGGGCTTCTTGAAATAGCTCAGTAGCAAAAGGAAGACTAGGGAAAATGTGGGTGTGGTGGCGAACGGGGTGGGTGCCCCGGTTCCCAAAGACACCGGAAACCCAGAGTTCCCCAATGCCACCTTTGCCTCAGTGCTTCCTAAGGGCAGCCCTCTGGAATTGGAGAGCCTGGAGAGAAGAGGGCAAGTCTGGAAGATGTGCCCTTGGTTGAGAAAGATGCACTTCGAGATCCCTTAGCTGAAGTTGACAGGCAGCACTCCATGCCTCGGAGGCAGTGTGCCTCGGAGGCAATGTGCCTCAGAGTGCTGCGGGAGCTGGTAGATGATATTGCTAAGGCGCTCTCCATCATCTTTGGAAGGTCGTGGAGAAGAGGAAGGAAGGCAAATTCTTGCGAGTCTCCAAAAAGGGAAAGAAGGATGCAAGTGCAGGTGAGTCAGCCTCACCTCCATCCCTGGAGAGGTGAAGAACAAGTGAACCTCGATGGGGTCTCTAAGCATGTGGAGGACAAGGAGGTGCTCAGGAGAGGTCAGCATGGATTCACCAAGGGGATATTTTGTTTAACCCGTGAGATCACCTTCTCTGAAGCTAATAAATAGCTGACGGGATAGATGAGAGGAGAGCAGCAGATGTCGTCTACCTTGCCTTGAGCCAGGCTTTTGACAGCGTCTCCCATCAGCTGTTCACAGGCAAGCGGAGGAAGTGTGGCTTAGATGGGTGGACACCGATGTGCATGTGAGCACTGGCTGAATGGCAGAGCTCAGCCTTTTGTGATGAGTGGCAGAGAGGCTGGTTGCAGGCCTGTAGCTAGCGGTGTCCCCCTGAGGTCCGTATTGCTTGCAATCCTGTTCAATGTATTCCTCACTGAGCTGGCTGAAGGGCCAGAGGGTCTGCTTGGCGGGATTGCGGATGATACAAATGTGGGAAGCATGGCAGATACACCCCAGGGATCCAGGCAAGCTGGAGAGTTAGGCAAAGAGGAAGCCATGACGTTCAGAACAGGCAAGCTCAGGGTGCTGCACGTAGGGAGGACTAAGCCAGTGCAGCAGGCCTGGCTGAGGGCTGAGCTGCTGGAGAGCAACTCTGCCGAGAAGGGCCTGGGAGTCCTGGTGGAAAAGAAGCTGAGCGTGGGCCAGCAATGCATCCCTGTGGCCCAGGGAGACATGCAGCTACTGGAGAGAGTCTAGCGACGAGCTTGAGAGGTGATTAGGGGACGGGAGCATCTCTCCTGTGAGGAGAGGCCGCAAGAGCTGGGCCTGTTGAGCCTCGTGAAGGGAAGACGGAGAGGAGATCTTATCAGCGTCTCCATAGCTTAAGGTAGGTAGGGCGTGAAGAGCATGGGGCCACAGTCTTTTCAGTGGTGTGCAGTGATACGAGAAGAGGCAAGAGGACACCAACCGAAGGGCAGGAGGTTCCCCTGGAATTTGAGGAAAATAAGTTGGAGTGTGTTTTGTTTCGCTTTTTTTTTTGGTGTTGGGAAACACTGGAACCCTAGAATGCAGAAAAACACTCTCTCCTTCCAAAAATGTGGGTGATGAAAGACTGCTCCGTATAGCCTTTAGCTCCTTACTCTCTCTGTACATGGAAATGCATCCAAATTGGGGAAATTTATCATCACTTCTACATGAAACAGGGAAAGAACACACGAGAACGCATGGAACTCCGGAAAGTCCGGCAAGAGGAAAAGCATGGGAATGAAAAGGTGATGTGAGTTTCAGAAGTGGTTTTAGCAAGCACCACCAAGGTGGACATGCATTCCTCGTGTTGTTCTGGCTTCTATAGTCGGTAGAATTCAGACTCTTCATGCATTTCAATGGCAGCGTCTGAAGAGCCATCAAGAGAAGCAGCCAAAGGCTGCTCTTGCCCGGTGCCGCAAGGAAGCAGATGTGCACGTTGGCATCTCCTTGCAAAGCCAGGATGTGGTTACTGAGCGCTGAGGAGGGCAGCCCTTCCTTTGAGGAAAAGTGCCCGTTTCCGGGCTCTTCAGCCCAGCACGGCCGCTTCTGCTGGTGGCTTGCCGTGGGCAGGGAGCACAGCGCAGCCGCGGGACCTCACACACAGCACGTCAAAGGTTCCTTTGGTCTTTGGCCCTTCGGTGCCCACCACAAGGGCACAGGCACCACGGGGAAGCCTGTGGGAAGGCGTGCATCAGGCTGCACAGCTGGAGGCACAAGAGGAGGGGAAACAAGGAAACAGGAAGACAAGGAGACAAAATAACTGTTTTATTGGGGCTGAACAACAAGAGGCGGGGAGCCGCTTTCAGACGCTTGCTCTGCAGACAAGGATTCTCCTCCCCTCCTTGGTCTCCACCCAGGCCTCTTGCAGTGCCACGGGCTGCCAGGGAAGGAACGTTGCCTCCGTATCTGCAGGAACGGCAGAGGAGAAAGACAAGAACATTCAGGAAGGTTTTAGCAACCAGGAAGGGCAGGCTGCTGGGAGCTGCTTTCCCTTTGCTGCCACCCGAGGGCAGGCACCAGGGAGGCACACAGCAGTGTTGTAGAGGAAAACGCCCTGAGCAGCCCTGCGGCTCGCAGCTGCTCCTGCGGCCCTACTTCCCGGGTCCTTTACCTGCCCCATTCATCAGGTCGCCTAGGCAAAACACCACCAATACTAACCAGTCTGTGCTGGGTCGCTGACATGCCGGTGCTCGTGAGGGCTGCTCAGGCCGGAGGAGGTGGAAGGAGCCAGATGACACTTAGAAAGCGCCTGGGCTGCACTCTGCTGCGGGCTCTTGCCCTCTTCCTGCAGCGCGGACGCCTGCTGCTCTGTGGGGCTTTCCTGCCAAGACAGTGTTGCATGTGAGACGTTTGGGCCCTGAGCTCTTGCTGCTTTTCTTCTGGAAGCCGATGGGGAGCACTGGGGTGAGCTGAGTTAGGGTGGGCAGGCCAAGCCATCAGTAGCCTCTGGGGCAAAGTCCCCTTCTTGCACAGCTTGCGTGTTCCTGCTGCAAACGCTTTGCTCTCTTAGCAGCAGCATTAGCAGAGGCTCCTGCGGCTCTTAGTCGCTCCTACCTTCTCCTCTGTGCAGCGCCTCTGCTGCTCTTCCAGGCGCTTGGCGAGCTTGGCGTTGCACCCCTCTATGCACGTGCAGTGCTGTTTGCTGGGGTGCGCTAGCCCTTCCTCCATGTCCAGCTCCAGGCAAACTTGCTCCACAGCCTTGCCCACGAGCCACTCCAGCAATGGCTGGACCTTGGTGTCAAAGTCCAGCGGCTGAGCATGGCGGTCACGGAAAGAGAGAGAAAAGGCCCTTGATCACGATGTGCCTTAACGGCGCAACAGGTAAAAGAGGAGCAGCAAAGCCCTTGTGCTCTAGGCGGTGCTGAGCTGTGCCCGCGGGGGCCCCTTGCCAGCTCTGGCAGGAAGGCCGAGCACCAACGGTGACTCTGTGACGAGGGGGACGGCTTTGGAGTCTTCCTGCGGCCCACCCCTTGCCCCATACCTCTAAGAATGCTGCTTGCACAGCCACATCTCCGCCTCCTGGTGTCCTGGCGGAGAGGGGAGAGGCTGATCTCACCTCCTGGCTCTCCCCTTGCAACTCAACTTTCTTGCTGAGTTGCTCTTCTGAGGGCAGCTCTGCAAAGGAAAAGCTCCCCGTTGCATGCTGTTTGGCTTGCAGTCATCGTGGTTAAGCCTCCCGCTTCTCTAGGGAGAGCAAGAGCCAAAGAAGGGACTGCAAAGGGACTTCAATGCAAGAAAAAGCAAGAGCTACAAGGCAGCCTAGAGCTGAGAGCAGGTTTCCCCCTCTGATGGGGCCGGCTCCCTAGATTTCCCTGATGTCTCCAGCACGTTGCGGGCTACAGCTCCTGCAAGGACATTTCCCAGAGCAGCTTTTAGAGGCCAAGGTGTACACCAGGAGCCTTCAGCTAGCTCTCCTTGAAGAAGAAAGGAAGAGTTCTTGGCAGAGGGCCATGGGGCGAGGGCACAAAGCACACGCAGAGCGCAGCTACCAAGCTTCTCCTCTGGCAGAAGGCAGCTGCACGGTTTGGTGGTGTCGTTTGCAAACTCACCCGTCGAGGAGCAGAGCCCCTCTTCCAGGGCGTCCGGGAGCTGGACGCGGTAGTGCTTGGCCTCGGCCTGCAAGAAAGACACCCAGCTTACAAAGGCGCCCCTCAGCAGCACACAGGCCCCGAGCAAGCTGCTTCAGCAAGGCCCTCGCGTGCCAGCGGCTCCAGAGAGAAGCCAGAGGTGCTGAGCCAGCTGCTGCAGAGACCCTTGGTGTGGCAAGCGCAATGCATCTGTGGCCCCCGGCGCTGCTCCTGGCCAAGGCTTGTGCTGCAGCTGTGACCAGCGCGGCGGCTCCCGCGCACTGCGCCACGTGGGGTGACTCTGCAGCCTGAAATGACACCTCCCTCCCGCCAGTGGCTGGCCAGGGCCCGCGGGAAGGGAGCCCCTGCTTACGTCGGCCAAGACCAGGCTCCGCACCATCTCTGCAGGCAGCCCCTAGGCAAGAGAGCAGAGAAGCGCCGTGAGCAGCTCGTGCCAGGGGCTCCCTGCAAGGCAAGGGGCTCTCTTGGCAGGGCGCAGAGCCTGGCCACACTTACAGCGCTCGAGGAGCGGACGGCCTCCACGAGGAAGCGCAGGGAGGGCAGGCGCGTCACCCTGGGTCCCCGCTCTCCTCGGCTGGGCATGGCAGGCACAAACAAAGAGCTCTGTTAGCCCCAGCACCCTCTGCTCCCTCCCGGCCACCAGCCCAGTGTCTCCACACCACCCCAGCGCAGGAGAGCTTGGCGCAGCGCTCGCTTGGCTGGCAGCTCCGCTCTGGAGCCGTCTCCTCGCACTGCTCCTGTGCTCTGCAGGCTTTTGTGCACGGCAGCGCAGAGCATCACCTCTGGCGGCCCGTCCATGGCTGCGCGGAGCTGTGCGGATGTCTCCGTGGCCTTGGAGCTCATTCACAGGCACCAGGCTGAGCTCCTGATGCCGCTGTGGGCAGGGACTCGGCTCCGCGCTGGCTGTCCCTTTCCCCCAGCGCACGGCTGCCTTTCTGGGGACAGCTCCACCTGGAGCTCCCCTCCGCCCCCAGCCCTGGTGCCGCCCGCAGCACCCGGGAAGCTCCCTGCGTCCCCTGTGAGGGCTCACCTGAGCATGGCCTGCAGCCAGCACTCCTTCGCCTGCCGTGACCTGCAGAGCACGGCAGAAACAGCCTCAGGCTCTGCTGCTGCTGCTCCCCCTCTGGACACACGCAGCCCCAGACACGTGGCGCCCACTTGGCACTGCTCCCATGGGCTCTTGTGAGCCGAAGCCCCCTGCTCTCCACCCCGCCACAGTGCCCCTGCACTTTGTCCCCCCTGCAGTGTCCACGGTGGGGGCAGAGGCTGCCTTGTGCACGCCTGCGCGTGCCTCAGGTGCCCTTTGCTGAGCAGCTCTCTGCAATCGAGCGCCTACGCTGGGCTGCAGAGCCATTGGAACGCTCACAGAAGCAGGAGGGCGCGCAAGACACCCTGGGCTCCCTGCGGCAAGAGCCTGTGGCTGAGCTCTGCCCTTCCTCCTGCAAAGGAGGCTGCCTCCCTCCCTCTCTCCCTGCCTCCCTGCCTCCTTCCATCCCTTCCTGCCTCCCAGCTGCTGAGGCTGTGCCTTGCCCGCAGGGAAAGGCCCCAGGACTCACCAGAAGGTGACGACGCGCACCGCACCGGGCCACACCAGGACAAGGCTATTGGGACGGGAGAGGCTGAAAGGCTCGTCCTCGTCCCACTCCTCATCCTCCTCCCTTTTCTGCGGCCTCTTGCCGCGGGGCTCGCTGGGCGCCTGCTCCTCGCCGCACAGCACCCACAGCTGGCTCAGCAGCACCACGTGCTTGAGCCAGAAGGCGGTGCGGCACCTGGCGGGAGCAAGAGCAGGGACTGCCTTGGAGCTGGCCGTGCTGGGGGCTGCCAGAGCAGCCTCCAGGGCAGAGCCGTGGTGGGGGCCAGAGCCTGGGGCTGTCCCCGCGAGCCTGGGCAGGGGAAAGGAGCCTCCTGCGTCCCCAGGAGCCGCAGGAGTCATGAGAGCGTGGTGCTGGGGAACGGGGCAGCGCTGCTTGCTGAGTCCCTGCATGCCCAGGAGGGGCCTGGGGCTGGTGGCAGAGGCGGAGGTGGGCAGGAAGCACGGCGGGGGCTGCTCTTCTTACTTGAGGCTGGCCACAGCGATGGCCTCTGGGAAGAGGAGGAGATGCCTCGGCTTGGCCCGCCGCTGCCGCATCACCCAGACGTGGCCGCTTTGCAGGATCCGGGGGCTCCTGCGCGACACGCAGGGTCTCTGCAGCGCGGAGGCTCTGGCCACGGAGGCTCTCCTCCCACGGAGCCCGTGGTGGGCGCCAGGCGCCCCGGGCTCGGGCTGCGTGCCGGGAGCGGGGCCGGGATCGGCCCTGCGGCCGCAGCAGTTTGCCTGCCCCATGGTGACTTGGGCAGGCAGGTGAAACCACCACCGTTCAATGCTATAATGTGCCACCAAACCGGGAGCCTGTGTCTCCCAACGCTGGCACAGCACCGAACTGAGGGCCGGGCCCCCGTGGCCGTGGCTGAGGTCACAGCGGGAGCCCTCAGGGCACACTGTGATGCGGTGGCCGCGTCGGGGGCATCTCCGGGCGGTCCCGATGCGGGGTCTCCAGGCAGGGAAAGGGGAGTCTCTCCAGCCGCCCCGCCCATCCAACACCTCTGGATTTCCGTGGGGTGCTGTGAGGGGGCAGCTGGTGGGGCCAGGACCTCCTCCAGAGACTCTTCTGCATGCTGCTCTGCAGAGCTTCCAACAGCTGCAGGAATCCTCTCAGTCGCAATGTGTTTGCGTTAAGCCAGGGCTTCTCCCGAGCACTGGGGAGCCTGACTTGGGTGCCAAGCATGAGAAAAGAAAACACACACACTCCTTTCAAGTAAATAAAAAGAAAAGCCACTTTCCAACATGCAGCAGGTTTCGGTGCAGGCCCTGGGCCGCTGCTGCTGGCTTCTCTTGAGTGCTGCTGCCCTTCTGCAAAGGGAGTACTGGAAGGGCACTGCCCCTTCTCCCAAGCTCTCCCAGGTGGGAGTGGAAACCACTGCAGCCCACCTTGCAGCAGGAGCGTGCCAGAGTCAGCTGGCAAAAGCAGGAGCTAAGAGGGACACTTAGTGTGTGTCTTTGCCCCAGCTCTGTTGCATGTGGGCCCTTTTCCTCCTGCAGACACAAGTGGCTGGGCGCAGGCAGCGCGGGCTGTGACGTGCATCAGGCCATCCCCGTGAATAAGGGCCAAGGGGAAGAGAGCAAACCTTCCGCACCAGAGCCCCTCCTTCTGCGCCCTTTCAGTGGCCTTTTCCAGGCAAAAAGCTGCTGTGTGGCTCCAAAGTGACAGAGGCGGCCCCGTGGGGCTCATTCGGGTGAGCCGCAGCAGTTCTCCTGGTGCGTACGTCCGTCCAGCCGGAGGTCCTGTCCAGAGGCCAGCAAAGGGCAGATGTCTTTGCAACACACACGAGGTGGATGCAGACCTGTTTGGTATTACCTTCAAGTACATGCCATGTCTGCAAGATTTCCAAACTAATAGCCTTGCAAATGAAGGAAGCTGAGAAGCTTCAAGGCCCACTTTGAAGGGCAGAGTTCAACAGGCAGGACAAATGGGAAAGGGCAGCAGTGAAGGTGGAGGGGCTTAGCCCAGGAGACCGGCACAGTGGAGAGAGGCTAAAGAAAGCTGCCTTGGCAACTTCTGTCATAAATTGAAGGAATGGTGCTCAACTTGAACAGCAACATTCAGAACGGTTAATGTGGATCCACCAAGGCTCGATCTTTGTCTCTCTGTCTTTGTCTTGTATCTTTGCCCTTGCCTTTGCCTTAGTCTTTCTCTTTGTCTTTGTTTTGGCTCTGGTTTTGTCTCTGGCCCTGCTTTTAGCTTTGTCTTTGCGTAAGGGGAGAAGTGGCCTCCGATGGGCTCAGCAGAGGCAGAGAGCGTGCCTGGGGAAGGGCAAAAAGGACGCTTGTGCTCTGTGTCAAGGTGGTGCGTGCAGCCTCTCTGGCATGCTGGTGCTGGTGGCAGCACTCAAGAGCAAAGGGTTTTAGCAGGAACACTGTCTACGGTGCCGTCAAGATTATGTCCTACGCTAACAGTCTCCTTGGGGATGTCCAGGGGGGCATCTGGCTCTATCTTCTTCACTCCTTCCCACCAGATATCTACACACTTTGCTAAAATGCTCCATGAGCATCCTCCTCTCCAGGCTGAACTAGCCTAGCTCTCTCCACCTCTCCTCACATGTCAGATGCTGCCGTCCCTTCCTCGTCTTTGTGGCTCTTCGCTTGGAGCCTCTCCAACAGGTCCGTGTCTTTCTTGTGCTACGAAGTCCTGCACAGAACACAGCACTTCAGATGTGGCCTCAGCAGGGCTGAGTAGAGGGGAGGATCCCCTCTTTCCACTCGCTGGCCACACTGTACCTAAAGCAGCCCAGGATCCCATCACCGTGCTTGCACGGAAGGCCCATTTCTGGATCCTAGTCAGTCTGTCGTCCACCAAGACTCCCACCCACATCCTTCTCTCCAGAGTTGCACTCCAGCCTGTTCTGGTGCCTCTCATTTTTACTCCAAAGGGGCAGGACTTTGCCGTTGCCATTTTGAACTTCATGAGGTTCCTGTGGTTCCATAGGAACTTAAGGAAAAATTTCTTAACAGTGAGGGTGACAGAGCACTGGAACAGGCTGCCCAGAGAGGTTGTAGAGTCTCCTTCTCTGGAGATCTTCAAAACCCGCTTGGATGCAGTCCTGTGCCACGTGCTCTAGGTGTCCCTGCGTATGCAGGGGGGTTGGACTAGATGATCTCTAGAGGTCCCTTCCAACCCTAAGCATTCTATGATTCTATGATTCTATGATTCTGTGTGCCCATGTCTCCAGCCTGCCGAGTTCCTCCTGAATGCAGCATAGCCAGCTGAGGTATCGGCAACGAGCCCAGTTCTGTGTGACCTGAGACCTTGCTGAGGTCTCTCTGCGCAGGCAGTCACGTTTGCAGAAATGTCGGATAGAGGAGGCTCTTAAGAGCACCTTAACCAACATTTAGGCAACACACATTCATGTTACTGGACGAAAGCGTGCTTGAGAGCAGGCAGCACATTCAGATGTCTGATCGTGCACTGCATATCACTTTATCGAATGCTTCTGCGGTCAGCAGCATCTGTAGGGGTAAGAAGCAGGAGGAGCATACGAACTGTTGAGGAAAGGGAGATGCTGTGCTTGCATGCTATGAAAAACCTGGATAGCGCCTGCGTACCTGCACATAAGTGAACCGTAAGTTCCCTGTTCCCTAGAGAATGAAAACGGAACTAACTTTGAGGTTCCTGCCCAGTGCTTAGAGACATGCTTAGACATGCTTGGAGATGGTCTCCAGGATGGACTGCTCCATGCCCTTTGGAAGGTGGAGGTGAGCTTGACTGTCCCCTTGTTCCTGGTTCCTCCTTCTTTTCCTTTTGGATGAATGGAGTGATGGTGGCCTTCTCCCAGTTGCCCAGCAGCTCTCCTGTTCTCCAAGACCTCTCGAAAAGGACAGAGAGTGGCTTAGCAATAATGCCTGCCAGTTCCCTCGGCCCATGCGGGTGCATCCCCTTGGGGCCCATAAATTGGTGGGTGTCCAGCTCCCCTAAATAACCTCTAAGGCAAGGCTGTTAGAGCAGGGGAAGGTCTTTGTGTCTCCAGAGAGAAAGTTTGCCTTCGTTGCTCCCACAGCAGGGCTGGTTAGCAGCCTTGCCAACTTCTTTGGCAAGACAAGCAGAAAGGCTTCTTGAAATAGCTCAGTAGCAAAAGGAAGACTAGGGAAAATGTGGGTGTGGTGGCGAACGGGGTGGGTGCCCCGGTTCCCAAAGACACCGGAAACCCAGAGTTCCCCAATGCCACCTTTGCCTCAGTGCTTCCTAAGGGCAGCCCTCTGGAATTGGAGAGCCTGGAGAGAAGAGGGCAAGTCTGGAAGATGTGCCCTTGGTTGAGAAAGATGCACTTCGAGATCCCTTAGCTGAAGTTGACAGGCAGCACTCCATGCCTCGGAGGCAGTGTGCCTCGGAGGCAATGTGCCTCAGAGTGCTGCGGGAGCTGGTAGATGATATTGCTAAGGCGCTCTCCATCATCTTTGGAAGGTCGTGGAGAAGAGGAAGGAAGGCAAATTCTTGCGAGTCTCCAAAAAGGGAAAGAAGGATGCAAGTGCAGGTGAGTCAGCCTCACCTCCATCCCTGGAGAGGTGAAGAACAAGTGAACCTCGATGGGGTCTCTAAGCATGTGGAGGACAAGGAGGTGCTCAGGAGAGGTCAGCATGGATTCACCAAGGGGATATTTTGTTTAACCCGTGAGATCACCTTCTCTGAAGCTAATAAATAGCTGACGGGATAGATGAGAGGAGAGCAGCAGATGTCGTCTACCTTGCCTTGAGCCAGGCTTTTGACAGCGTCTCCCATCAGCTGTTCACAGGCAAGCGGAGGAAGTGTGGCTTAGATGGGTGGACACCGATGTGCATGTGAGCACTGGCTGAATGGCAGAGCTCAGCCTTTTGTGATGAGTGGCAGAGAGGCTGGTTGCAGGCCTGTAGCTAGCGGTGTCCCCCTGAGGTCCGTATTGCTTGCAATCCTGTTCAATGTATTCCTCACTGAGCTGGCTGAAGGGCCAGAGGGTCTGCTTGGCGGGATTGCGGATGATACAAATGTGGGAAGCATGGCAGATACACCCCAGGGATCCAGGCAAGCTGAAGAGTTAGGCAAAGAGGAAGCCATGACGTTCAGAACAGGCAAGCTCAGGGTGCTGCACGTAGGGAGGACTAAGCCAGTGCAGCAGGCCTGGCTGAGGGCTGAGCTGCTGGAGAGCAACTCTGCCGAGAAGGACCTGGGAGTCCTGGTGGAAAAGAAGCTGAGCGTGGGCCAGCAATGCGCCCCTGTGGCCCAGGGAGACATGCAGCTACTGGAGAGAGTCTAGCGACGAGCTTGAGAGGTGATTAGGGGACGGGAGCATCTCTCCTGTGAGGAGAGGCCGCAAGAGCTGGGCCTGTTGAGCCTCGTGAAGGGAAGACGGAGAGGAGATCTTATCAGCGTCTCCATAGCTTAAGGTAGGTAGGGCGTGAAGAGCATGGGGCCACAGTCTTTTCAGTGGTGTGCAGTGATACGAGAAGAGGCAAGAGGACACCAACCGAAGGGCAGGAGGTTCCCCTGGAATTTGAGGAAAATAAGTTGGAGTGTGTTTTGTTTTGCTTTTTTTTTTTTGGTGTTGGGAAACACTGGAACCCTAGAATGCAGAAAAACACTCTCTCCTTCCAAAAATGTGGGTGATGAAAGACTGCTCCGTATAGCCTTTAGCTCCTTACTCTCTCTGTACATGGAAATGCATCCAAATTGGGGAAATTTATCATCACTTCTACATGAAACAGGGAAAGAACACACGAGAACGCATGGAACTCCGGAAAGTCCGGCAAGAGGAAAAGCATGGGAATGAAAAGGTGATGTGAGTTTCAGAAGTGGTTTTAGCAAGCACCACCAAGGTGGACATGCATTCCTCGTGTTGTTCTGGCTTCTATAGTCGGTAGAATTCAGACTCTTCATGCATTTCAATGGCAGCGTCTGAAGAGCCATCAAGAGAAGCAGCCAAAGGCTGCTCTTGCCCGGTGCCGCAAGGAAGCAGATGTGCACGTTGGCATCTCCTTGCAAAGCCAGGAGGTGGTTACTGAGCGCTGAGGAGGGCAGCCCTTCCTTTGAGGAAAAGTGCCCGTTTCCGGGCTCTTCAGCCCAGCACGGCCGCTTCTGCTGGTGGCTTGCCGTGGGCAGGGAGCACAGCGCAGCTGCGGGACCTCACACACAGCACGTCAAAGGTTCCTTTGGTCTTTGGCCCTTCGGTGCCCACCACAAGGGCACAGGCACCACGGGGAAGCCTGTGGGAAGGCGTGCATCAGGCTGCACAGCTGGAGGCACAAGAGGAGGGAAAACAAGGAAACAGGAAGACAAGGAGACAAAATAACTGTTTTATTGGGGCTGAACAACAAGAGGCGGGGAGCCGCTTTCAGACGCTTGCTCTGCAGACAAGGATTCTCCTCCCCTCCTTGGTCTCCACCCAGGCCTCTTGCAGTGCCACGGGCTGCCAGGGAAGGAACGTTGCCTCCGTATCTGCAGGAACGGCAGAGGAGAAAGACAAGAACATTCAGGAAGGTTTTAGCAACCAGGAAGGGCAGGCTGCTGGGAGCTGCTTTCCCTTTGCTGCCACCCGAGGGCAGGCACCAGGGAGGCACACAGCAGTGTTGTAGAGGAAAACGCCCTGAGCAGCACTGCGGCTCGCAGCTGCTCCTGCGGCCCTACTTCCCGGGTCCTTTACCTGCCCCATTCATCAGGTCGCCTAGGCAAAACACCACCAATACTAACCAGTCTGTGCTGGGTCGCTGACATGCCGGTGCTCGTGAGGGCTGCTCAGGCCGGAGGAGGTGGAAGGAGCCAGATGACACTTAGCAAGCGCCTGGACTGCACTCTGCTGCGGGCTCTTGCCCTCTTCCTGCAGCACAGACGCCTGCTGCTCTGTGGGGCATTCCTGCCAAGACAGTGTTGCATGTGAGACGTTTGGGCCCTGAGCTCTTGCTGCTTTTCTTCTGGAAGCCGATGGGGAGCACTGGGGTGAGCTGAGTTAGGGTGGGCAGGCCAAGCCACCAGTAGCCTCTGGGGCAAAGTCCCCTTCTTGCACAGCTTGCGTGTTCCTGCTGCAAACGCTTTGCTCTCTTAGCAGCAGCGTTAGCAGAGGCTCCTGCGGCTCTTAGTCGCTCCTACCTTCTCCTCTGTGCAGCGCCTCTGCTGCTCTTCCAGGCGCTTGGCGAGCTTGGCGTTGCACCCCTCTATGCACGTGCAGTGCTGTTTGCTGGGGTGCGCTAGCCCTTCCTCCATGTCCAGCTCCAGGCAAGCTTGCTCCACAGCCTTGCCCACGAGCCACTCCAGCAATGGCTGGACCTTGGTGTCAAAGTCCAGCGGCTGAGCATGGCGGTCACGGAAAGAGAGAGAAAAGGCCCTTGATCACGATGTGCCTTAACGGCGCAACAGGTAAAAGAGGAGCAGCAAAGCCCTTGTGCTCTAGGCGGTGCTGAGCTGTGCCCGCGGGGGCCCCTTGCCAGCTCTGGCAGGAAGGCCGAGCACCAACGGTGACTCTGTGACGAGGGGGACGGCTTTGGAGTCTTCCTGCGGCCCACCCCTTGCCCCATACCTCTAAGAATGCTGCTTGCACAGCCACATCTCCGCCTCCTGGTGTCCTGGCGGAGAGGGGAGAGGCTGATCTCACCTCCTGGCTCTCCCCTTGCAACTCAACTTTCTTGCTGAGTTGCTCTTCTGAGGGCAGCTCTGCAAAGGAAAAGCTCCCCGTTGCATGCTGTTTGGCTTGCAGTCATCGTGGTTAAGCCTCCCGCTTCTCTAGGGAGAGCAAGAGCCAAAGAAGGGACTGCAAAGGGACTTCAATGCAAGAAAAAGCAAGAGCTACAAGGCAGCCTAGAGCTGAGAGCAGGTTTCCCCCTCTGATGGGGCCGGCTCCCTAGATTTCCCTGATGTCTGCAGCACGTTGCGGGCTACAGCTCCTGCAAGGACATTTCCCAGAGCAGCTTTTAGAGGCCAAGGTGTACACCAGGAGCCTTCAGCTAGCTCTCCTTGAAGAAGAAAGGAAGAGTTCTTGGCAGAGGGCCATGGGGCGAGGGCACAAAGCACACGCAGAGCGCAGCTACCAAGCTTCTCCTCTGGCAGAAGGCAGCTGCACGGTTTGGTGGTGTCGTTTGCAAACTCACCCGTCGAGGAGCAGAGCCCCTCTTCCAGGGCGTCCGGGAGCTGGACGCGGTAGTGCTTGGCCTCGGCCTGCGAGAAAGACACCCAGCTTACAAAGGCGCCCCTCAGCAGCACACAGGCCCCGAGCAAGCTGCTTCAGCAAGGCCCTTGCGTGCCAGCGGCTCCAGAGAGAAGCCAGAGGTGCTGAGCCAGCTGCTGCAGAGACCCTTGGTGTGGCAAGCGCAATGCATCTGTGGCCCCCGGCGCTGCTCCTGGCCAAGGCTTGTGCTGCAGCTGTGACCAGCGCGGCGGCTCCCGCGCACTGCGCCACGTGGGGTGACTCTGCAGCCTGAAATGACACCTCCCTCCCGCCAGTGGCTGGCCAGGGCCCGCGGGAAGGGAGCCCCTGCTTACGTCTGCCAAGACCAGGCTCCGCACCATCTCTGCAGACAGCCCCTAGGCAAGAGAGCAGAGAAGCGCCGTGAGCAGCTCGTGCCAGGGGCTCCCTGCAAGGCAAGGGGCTCTCTTGGCAGGGCGCAGAGCCTGGCCACACTTACAGCGCTCGAGGAGCGGACGGCCTCCACGAGGAAGCGCAGGGAGGGCAGGCGCGTCACCCTGGGTCCCCGCTCTCCTCGGCTGGGCATGGCAGGCACAAACAAAGAGCTCTGTTAGCCCCAGCACCCTCTGCTCCCTCCCGGCCACCAGCCCAGTGTCTCCACACCACCCCAGCGCAGGAGAGCTTGGCGCAGCGCTCGCTTGGCTGGCAGCTCCGCTCTGGAGCCGTCTCCTCGCACTGCTCCTGTGCTCTGCAGGCTTTTGTGCACGGCAGCGCAGAGCATCACCTCTGGCGGCCCGTCCATGGCTGCGCGGAGCTGTGCGGATGTCTCCGTGGCCTTGGAGCTCATTCACAGGCACCAGGCTGAGCTCCTGATGCCGCTGTGGGCAGGGACTCGGCTCCGCGCTGGCTGTCCCTTTCCCCCAGCGCACGGCTGCCTTTCTGGGGACAGCTCCACCTGGAGCTCCCCTCCGCCCCCAGCCCTGGTGCCGCCCGCAGCACCCGGGAAGCTCCCTGCGTCCCCTGTGAGGGCTCACCTGAGCATGGCCTGCAGCCAGCACTCCTTCGCCTGCCGTGACCTGCAGAGCACGGCAGAAACAGCCTCAGGCTCTGCTGCTGCTGCTCCCCCTCTGGACACACGCAGCCCCAGACACGTGGCGCCCACTTGGCACTGCTCCCATGGGCTCTTGTGAGCCGAAGCCCCCTGCTCTCCACCCCGCCACAGTGCCCCTGCACTTTGTCCCCCCTGCAGTGTCCACGGTGGGGGCAGAGGCTGCCTTGTGCACGCCTGCGCGTGCCTCAGGTGCCCTTTGCTGAGCAGCTCTCTGCAATCGAGCGCCTACGCTGGGCTGCAGAGCCATTGGAACGCTCACAGAAGCAGGAGGGCGCGCAAGACACCCTGGGCTCCCTGCGGCAAGAGCCTGTGGCTGAGCTCTGCCCTTCCTCCTGCAAAGGAGGCTGCCTCCCTCCCTCTCTCCCTGCCTCCCTGCCTCCTTCCATCCCTTCCTGCCTCCCAGCTGCTGAGGCTGTGCCTTGCCCGCAGGGAAAGGCCCCAGGACTCACCAGAAGGTGACGACGCGCACCGCACCGGGCCACACCAGGACAAGGCTATTGGGACGGGAGAGGCTGAAAGGCTCGTCCTCGTCCCACTCCTCATCCTCCTCCCTTTTCTGCGGCCTCTTGCCGCGGGGCTCGCTGGGCGCCTGCTCCTCGCCGCACAGCACCCACAGCTGGCTCAGCAGCACCACGTGCTTGAGCCAGAAGGCGGTGCGGCACCTGGCGGGAGCAAGAGCAGGGACTGCCTTGGAGCTGGCCGTGCTGGGGGCTGCCAGAGCAGCCTCCAGGGCAGAGCCGT
Organism: Tinamus guttatus; assembly: GCF_059628265.1. NCBI lineage: Eukaryota > Metazoa > Chordata > Aves > Tinamiformes > Tinamidae > Tinamus > Tinamus guttatus. Next base: position 24,766 of record NW_028288580.1, on the reverse strand, counting down.
GGTGGGGGCCAGAGCCTGGGGCTGTCCCCGCGAGCCTGGGCAGGGGAAAGGAGCCTCCTGCGTCCCCAGGAGCCGCAGGAGTCATGAGAGCGTGGTGCTGGGGAACGGGGCAGCGCTGCTTGCTGAGTCCCTGCATGCCCAGGAGGGGCCTGGGGCTGGTGGCAGAGGCGGAGGTGGGCAGGAAGCACGGCGGGGGCTGCTCTTCTTACTTGAGGCTGGCCACAGCGATGGCCTCTGGGAAGAGGAGGAGATGCCTCGGCTTGGCCCGCCGCTGCCGCATCACCCAGACGTGGCCGCTTTGCAGGATCCGGGGGCTCCTGCGCGACACGCAGGGTCTCTGCAGCGCGGAGGCTCTGGCCACGGAGGCTCTCCTCCCACGGAGCCTGTGGTGGGCGCCAGGCGCCCCGGGCTCGGGCTGCGTGCCGGGAGCGGGGCCGGGATCGGCCCTGCGGCCGCAGCAGTTTGCCTGCCCCATGATGACTTGGGCAGGCAGGTGAAACCACCACCGTTCAATGCTATAATGTGCCACCAAACCGGGAGCCTGTGTCTCCCAACGCTGGCACAGCACCGAACTGAGGGCCGGGCCCCCGTGGCCGTGGCTGAGGTCACAGCGGGAGCCCTCAGGGCACACTGTGATGCGGTGGCCGCGTCGGGGGCATCTCCGGGCGGTCCCGATGCGGGGTCTCCAGGCAGGGAAAGGGGAGTCTCTCCAGCCGCCCCGCCCATCCAACACCTCTGGATTTCCGTGGGGTGCTGTGAGGGGGCAGCTGGTGGGGCCAGGACCTCCTCCAGAGACTCTTCTGCATGCTGCTCTGCAGAGCTTCCAACAGCTGCAGGAATCCTCTCAGTCGCAATGTGTTTGCGTTAAGCCAGGGCTTCTCCCGAGCACTGGGGAGCCTGACTTGGGTGCCAAGCATGAGAAAAGAAAACACACACACTCCTTTCAAGTAAATAAAAAGAAAAGCCACTTTCCAACATGCAGCAGGTTTCGGTGCAGGCCCTGGGCCGCTGCTGCTGGCTTCTCTTGAGTGCTGCTGCCCTTCTGCAAAGGGAGTACTGGAAGGGCACTGCCCCTTCTCCCAAGCTCTCCCAGGTGGGAGTGGAAACCACTGCAGCCCACCTTGCAGCAGGAGCGTGCCAGAGTCAGCTGGCAAAAGCAGGAGCTAAGAGGGACACTTAGTGTGTGTCTTTGCCCCAGCTCTGTTGCATGTGGGCCCTTTTCCTCCTGCAGACACAAGTGGCTGGGCGCAGGCAGCGCGGGCTGTGACGTGCATCAGGCCATCCCCGTGAATAAGGGCCAAGGGGAAGAGAGCAAACCTTCCGCACCAGAGCCCCTCCTTCTGCGCCCTTTCAGTGGCCTTTTCCAGGCAAAAAGCTGCTGTGTGGCTCCAAAGTGACAGAGGCGGCCCCGTGGGGCTCATTCGGGTGAGCCGCAGCAGTTCTCCTGGTGCGTACGTCCGTCCAGCCGGAGGTCCTGTCCAGAGGCCAGCAAAGGGCAGATGTCTTTGCAACACACACGAGGTGGATGCAGACCTGTTTGGTATTACCTTCAAGTACATGCCATGTCTGCAAGATTTCCAAACTAATAGCCTTGCAAATGAAGGAAGCTGAGAAGCTTCAAGGCCCACTTTGAAGGGCAGAGTTCAACAGGCAGGACAAATGGGAAAGGGCAGCAGTGAAGGTGGAGGGGCTTAGCCCAGGAGACCGGCACAGTGGAGAGAGGCTAAAGAAAGCTGCCTTGGCAACTTCTGTCATAAATTGAAGGAATGGTGCTCAACTTGAACAGCAACATTCAGAACGGTTAATGTGGATCCACCAAGGCTCGATCTTTGTCTCTCTGTCTTTGTCTTGTATCTTTGCCCTTGCCTTTGCCTTAGTCTTTCTCTTTGTTTTGGCTCTGGTTTTGTCTCTGGCCCTGCTTTTAGCTTTGTCTTTGCGTAAGGGGAGAAGTGGCCTCCGATGGGCTCAGCAGAGGCAGAGAGCGTGCCTGGGGAAGGGCAAAAAGGACGCTTGTGCTCTGTGTCAAGGTGGTGCGTGCAGCCTCTCTGGCATGCTGGTGCTGGTGGCAGCACTCAAGAGCAAAGGGTTTTAGCAGGAACACTGTCTACGGTGCCGTCAAGATTATGTCCTACGCTAACAGTCTCCTTGGGGATGTCCAGGGGGGCATCTGGCTCTATCTTCTTCACTCCTTCCCACCAGATATCTACACACTTTGCTAAAATGCTCCATGAGCATCCTCCTCTCCAGGCTGAACTAGCCTAGCTCTCTCCACCTCTCCTCACATGTCAGATGCTGCCGTCCCTTCCTCGTCTTTGTGGCTCTTCGCTTGGAGCCTCTCCAACAGGTCCGTGTCTTTCTTGTGCTACGAAGTCCTGCACAGAACACAGCACTTCAGATGTGGCCTCAGCAGGGCTGAGTAGAGGGGAGGATCCCCTCTTTCCACTCGCTGGCCACACTGTACCTAAAGCAGCCCAGGATCCCATCACCGTGCTTGCACGGAAGGCCCATTTCTGGATCCTAGTCAGTCTGTCGTCCACCAAGACTCCCACCCACATCCTTCTCTCCAGAGTTGCACTCCAGCCTGTTCTGGTGCCTCTCATTTTTACTCCAAAGGGGCAGGACTTTGCCGTTGCCATTTTGAACTTCATGAGGTTCCTGTGGTTCCATAGGAACTTAAGGAAAAATTTCTTAACAGTGAGGGTGACAGAGCACTGGAACAGGCTGCCCAGAGAGGTTGTAGAGTCTCCTTCTCTGGAGATCTTCAAAACCCGCTTGGATGCAGTCCTGTGCCACGTGCTCTAGGTGTCCCTGCGTATGCAGGGGGGTTGGACTAGATGATCTCTAGAGGTCCCTTCCAACCCTAAGCATTCTATGATTCTATGATTCTATGATTCTGTGTGCCCATGTCTCCAGCCTGCCGAGTTCCTCCTGAATGCAGCATAGCCAGCTGAGGTATCGGCAACGAGCCCAGTTCTGTGTGACCTGAGACCTTGCTGAGGTCTCTCTGCGCAGGCAGTCACGTTTGCAGAAATGTCGGATAGAGGAGGCTCTTAAGAGCACCTTAACCAACATTTAGGCAACACACATTCATGTTACTGGACGAAAGCGTGCTTGAGAGCAGGCAGCACATTCAGATGTCTGATCGTGCACTGCATATCACTTTATCGAATGCTTCTGCGGTCAGCAGCATCTGTAGGGGTAAGAAGCAGGAGGAGCATACGAACTGTTGAGGAAAGGGAGATGCTGTGCTTGCATGCTATGAAAAACCTGGATAGCGCCTGCGTACCTGCACATAAGTGAACCGTAAGTTCCCTGTTCCCTAGAGAATGAAAACGGAACTAACTTTGAGGTTCCTGCCCAGTGCTTAGAGACATGCTTAGACATGCTTGGAGATGGTCTCCAGGATGGACTGCTCCATGCCCTTTGGAAGGTGGAGGTGAGCTTGACTGTCCCCTTGTTCCTGGTTCCTCCTTCTTTTCCTTTTGGATGAATGGAGTGATGGTGGCCTTCTCCCAGTTGCCCAGCAGCTCTCCTGTTCTCCAAGACCTCTCGAAAAGGACAGAGAGTGGCTTAGCAATAATGCCTGCCAGTTCCCTCGGCCCATGCGGGTGCATCCCCTTGGGGCCCATAAATTGGTGGGTGTCCAGCTCCCCTAAATAACCTCTAAGGCAAGGCTGTTAGAGCAGGGGAAGGTCTTTGTGTCTCCAGAGAGAAAGTTTGCCTTCGTTGCTCCCACAGCAGGGCTGGTTAGCAGCCTTGCCAACTTCTTTGGCAAGACAAGCAGAAAGGCTTCTTGAAATAGCTCAGTAGCAAAAGGAAGACTAGGGAAAATGTGGGTGTGGTGGCGAACGGGGTGGGTGCCCCGGTTCCCAAAGACACCGGAAACCCAGAGTTCCCCAATGCCACCTTTGCCTCAGTGCTTCCTAAGGGCAGCCCTCTGGAATTGGAGAGCCTGGAGAGAAGAGGGCAAGTCTGGAAGATGTGCCCTTGGTTGAGAAAGATGCACTTCGAGATCCCTTAGCTGAAGTTGACAGGCAGCACTCCATGCCTCGGAGGCAGTGTGCCTCGGAGGCAATGTGCCTCAGAGTGCTGCGGGAGCTGGTAGATGATATTGCTAAGGCGCTCTCCATCATCTTTGGAAGGTCGTGGAGAAGAGGAAGGAAGGCAAATTCTTGCGAGTCTCCAAAAAGGGAAAGAAGGATGCAAGTGCAGGTGAGTCAGCCTCACCTCCATCCCTGGAGAGGTGAAGAACAAGTGAACCTCGATGGGGTCTCTAAGCATGTGGAGGACAAGGAGGTGCTCAGGAGAGGTCAGCATGGATTCACCAAGGGGATATTTTGTTTAACCCGTGAGATCACCTTCTCTGAAGCTAATAAATAGCTGACGGGATAGATGAGAGGAGAGCAGCAGATGTCGTCTACCTTGCCTTGAGCCAGGCTTTTGACAGCGTCTCCCATCAGCTGTTCACAGGCAAGCGGAGGAAGTGTGGCTTAGATGGGTGGACACCGATGTGCATGTGAGCACTGGCTGAATGGCAGAGCTCAGCCTTTTGTGATGAGTGGCAGAGAGGCTGGTTGCAGGCCTGTAGCTAGCGGTGTCCCCCTGAGGTCCGTATTGCTTGCAATCCTGTTCAATGTATTCCTCACTGAGCTGGCTGAAGGGCCAGAGGGTCTGCTTGGCGGGATTGCGGATGATACAAATGTGGGAAGCATGGCAGATACACCCCAGGGATCCAGGCAAGCTGGAGAGTTAGGCAAAGAGGAAGCCATGACGTTCAGAACAGGCAAGCTCAGGGTGCTGCACGTAGGGAGGACTAAGCCAGTGCAGCAGGCCTGGCTGAGGGCTGAGCTGCTGGAGAGCAACTCTGCCGAGAAGGGCCTGGGAGTCCTGGTGGAAAAGAAGCTGAGCGTGGGCCAGCAATGCATCCCTGTGGCCCAGGGAGACATGCAGCTACTGGAGAGAGTCTAGCGACGAGCTTGAGAGGTGATTAGGGGACGGGAGCATCTCTCCTGTGAGGAGAGGCCGCAAGAGCTGGGCCTGTTGAGCCTCGTGAAGGGAAGACGGAGAGGAGATCTTATCAGCGTCTCCATAGCTTAAGGTAGGTAGGGCGTGAAGAGCATGGGGCCACAGTCTTTTCAGTGGTGTGCAGTGATACGAGAAGAGGCAAGAGGACACCAACCGAAGGGCAGGAGGTTCCCCTGGAATTTGAGGAAAATAAGTTGGAGTGTGTTTTGTTTTGCTTTTTTTTTTTGGTGTTGGGAAACACTGGAACCCTAGAATGCAGAAAAACACTCTCTCCTTCCAAAAATGTGGGTGATGAAAGACTGCTCCGTATAGCCTTTAGCTCCTTACTCTCTCTGTACATGGAAATGCATCCAAATTGGGGAAATTTATCATCACTTCTACATGAAACAGGGAAAGAACACACGAGAACGCATGGAACTCCGGAAAGTCCGGCAAGAGGAAAAGCATGGGAATGAAAAGGTGATGTGAGTTTCAGAAGTGGTTTTAGCAAGCACCACCAAGGTGGACATGCATTCCTCGTGTTGTTCTGGCTTCTATAGTCAGTAGAATTCAGACTCTTCATGCATTTCAATGGCAGCGTCTGAAGAGCCATCAAGAGAAGCAGCCAAAGGCTGCTCTTGCCCGGTGCCGCAAGGAAGCAGATGTGCACGTTGGCATCTCCTTGCAAAGCCAGGAGGTGGTTACTGAGCGCTGAGGAGGGCAGCCCTTCCTTTGAGGAAAAGTGCCCGTTTCCGGGCTCTTCAGCCCAGCACGGCCGCTTCTGCTGGTGGCTTGCCGTGGGCAGGGAGCACAGCGCAGCCGCGGGACCTCACACACAGCACGTCAAAGGTTCCTTTGGTCTTTGGCCCTTCGGTGCCCACCACAAGGGCACAGGCACCACGGGGAAGCCTGTGGGAAGGCGTGCATCAGGCTGCACAGCTGGAGGCACAAGAGGAGGGAAAACAAGGAAACAGGAAGACAAGGAGACAAAATAACTGTTTTATTGGGGCTGAACAACAAGAGGCGGGGAGCCGCTTTCAGACGCTTGCTCTGCAGACAAGGATTCTCCTCCCCTCCTTGGTCTCCACCCAGGCCTCTTGCAGTGCCACGGGCTGCCAGGGAAGGAACGTTGCCTCCGTATCTGCAGGAACGGCAGAGGAGAAAGACAAGAACATTCAGGAAGGTTTTAGCAACCAGGAAGGGCAGGCTGCTGGGAGCTGCTTTCCCTTTGCTGCCACCCGAGGGCAGGCACCAGGGAGGCACACAGCAGTGTTGTAGAGGAAAACGCCCTGAGCAGCACTGCGGCTCGCAGCTGCTCCTGCGGCCCTACTTCCCGGGTCCTTTACCTGCCCCATTCATCAGGTCGCCTAGGCAAAACACCACCAATACTAACCAGTCTGTGCTGGGTCGCTGACATGCCGGTGCTCGTGAGGGCTGCTCAGGCCGGAGGAGGTGGAAGGAGCCAGATGACACTTAGCAAGCGCCTGGGCTGCACTCTGCTGCGGGCTCTTGCCCTCTTCCTGCAGCGCGGACGCCTGCTGCTCTGTTGGGCATTCCTGCCAAGACAGTGTTGCATGTGAGACGTTTGGGCCCTGAGCTCTTGCTGCTTTTCTTCTGGAAGCCGATGGGGAGCACTGGGGTGAGCTGAGTTAGGGTGGGCAGGCCAAGCCACCAGTAGCCTCTGGGGCAAAGTCCCCTTCTTGCACAGCTTGCGTGTTCCTGCTGCAAACGCTTTGCTCTCTTAGCAGCAGCGTTAGCAGAGGCTCCTGCGGCTCTTAGTCGCTCCTACCTTCTCCTCTGTGCAGCGCCTCTGCTGCTCTTCCAGGCGCTTGGCGAGCTTGGCGTTGCACCCCTCTATGCACGTGCAGTGCTGTTTGCTGGGGTGCGCTAGCCCTTCCTCCATGTCCAGCTCCAGGCAAGCTTGCTCCACAGCCTTGCCCACGAGCCACTCCAGCAATGGCTGGACCTTGGTGTCAAAGTCCAGCGGCTGAGCATGGCGGTCACGGAAAGAGAGAGAAAAGGCCCTTGATCACGATGTGCCTTAACGGCGCAACAGGTAAAAGAGGAGCAGCAAAGCCCTTGTGCTCTAGGCGGTGCTGAGCTGTGCCCGCGGGGGCCCCTTGCCAGCTCTGGCAGGAAGGCCGAGCACCAACGGTGACTCTGTGACGAGGGGGACGGCTTTGGAGTCTTCCTGTGGCCCACCCCTTGCCCCATACCTCTAAGAATGCTGCTTGCACAGCCACATCTCCGCCTCCTGGTGTCCTGGCGGAGAGGGGAGAGGCTGATCTCACCTCCTGGCTCTCCCCTTGCAACTCAACTTTCTTGCTGAGTTGCTCTTCTGAGGGCAGCTCTGCAAAGGAAAAGCTCCCCGTTGCATGCTGTTTGGCTTGCAGTCATCGTGGTTAAGCCTCCCGCTTCTCTAGGGAGAGCAAGAGCCAAAGAAGGGACTGCAAAGGGACTTCAATGCAAGAAAAAGCAAGAGCTACAAGGCAGCCTAGAGCTGAGAGCAGGTTTCCCCCTCTGATGGGGCCGGCTCCCTAGATTTCCCTGATGTCTGCAGCACGTTGCGGGCTACAGCTCCTGCAAGGACATTTCCCAGAGCAGCTTTTAGAGGCCAAGGTGTACACCAGGAGCCTTCAGCTAGCTCTCCTTGAAGAAGAAAGGAAGAGTTCTTGGCAGAGGGCCATGGGGCGAGGGCACAAAGCACACGCAGAGCGCAGCTACCAAGCTTCTCCTCTGGCAGAAGGCAGCTGCACGGTTTGGTGGTGTCGTTTGCAAACTCACCCGTCGAGGAGCAGAGCCCCTCTTCCAGGGCGTCCGGGAGCTGGACGCGGTAGTGCTTGGCCTCGGCCTGCGAGAAAGACACCCAGCTTACAAAGGCGCCCCTCAGCAGCACACAGGCCCCGAGCAAGCTGCTTCAGCAAGGCCCTCGCGTGCCAGCGGCTCCAGAGAGAAGCCAGAGGTGCTGAGCCAGCTGCTGCAGAGACCCTTGGTGTGGCAAGCGCAATGCATCTGTGGCCCCCGGCGCTGCTCCTGGCCAAGGCTTGTGCTGCAGCTGTGACCAGCGCGGCGGCTCCCGCGCACTGCGCCACGTGGGGTGACTCTGCAGCCTGAAATGACACCTCCCTCCCGCCAGTGGCTGGCCAGGGCCCGCGGGAAGGGAGCCCCTGCTTACGTCTGCCAAGACCAGGCTCCGCACCATCTCTGCAGACAGCCCCTAGGCAAGAGAGCAGAGAAGCGCCGTGAGCAGCTCGTGCCAGGGGCTCCCTGCAAGGCAAGGGGCTCTCTTGGCAGGGCGCAGAGCCTGGCCACACTTACAGCGCTCGAGGAGCGGACGGCCTCCACGAGGAAGCGCAGGGAGGGCAGGCGCGTCACCCTGGGTCCCCGCTCTCCTCGGCTGGGCATGGCAGGCACAAACAAAGAGCTCTGTTAGCCCCAGCACCCTCTGCTCCCTCCCGGCCACCAGCCCAGTGTCTCCACACCACCCCAGCGCAGGAGAGCTTGGCGCAGCGCTCGCTTGGCTGGCAGCTCCGCTCTGGAGCCGTCTCCTCGCACTGCTCCTGTGCTCTGCAGGCTTTTGTGCACGGCAGCGCAGAGCATCACCTCTGGCGGCCCGTCCATGGCTGCGCGGAGCTGTGCGGATGTCTCCGTGGCCTTGGAGCTCATTCACAGGCACCAGGCTGAGCTCCTGATGCCGCTGTGGGCAGGGACTCGGCTCCGCGCTGGCTGTCCCTTTCCCCCAGCGCACGGCTGCCTTTCTGGGGACAGCTCCACCTGGAGCTCCCCTCCGCCCCCAGCCCTGGTGCCGCCCGCAGCACCCGGGAAGCTCCCTGCGTCCCCTGTGAGGGCTCACCTGAGCATGGCCTGCAGCCAGCACTCCTTCGCCTGCCGTGACCTGCAGAGCACGGCAGAAACAGCCTCAGGCTCTGCTGCTGCTGCTCCCCCTCTGGACACACGCAGCCCCAGACACGTGGCGCCCACTTGGCACTGCTCCCATGGGCTCTTGTGAGCCGAAGCCCCCTGCTCTCCACCCCGCCACAGTGCCCCTGCACTTTGTCCCCCCTGCAGTGTCCACGGTGGGGGCAGAGGCTGCCTTGTGCACGCCTGCGCGTGCCTCAGGTGCCCTTTGCTGAGCAGCTCTCTGCAATCGAGCGCCTACGCTGGGCTGCAGAGCCATTGGAACGCTCACAGAAGCAGGAGGGCGCGCAAGACACCCTGGGCTCCCTGCGGCAAGAGCCTGTGGCTGAGCTCTGCCCTTCCTCCTGCAAAGGAGGCTGCCTCCCTCCCTCTCTCCCTGCCTCCCTGCCTCCTTCCATCCCTTCCTGCCTCCCAGCTGCTGAGGCTGTGCCTTGCCCGCAGGGAAAGGCCCCAGGACTCACCAGAAGGTGACGACGCGCACCGCACCGGGCCACACCAGGACAAGGCTATTGGGACGGGAGAGGCTGAAAGGCTCGTCCTCGTCCCACTCCTCATCCTCCTCCCTTTTCTGCGGCCTCTTGCCGCGGGGCTCGCTGGGCGCCTGCTCCTCGCCGCACAGCACCCACAGCTGGCTCAGCAGCACCACGTGCTTGAGCCAGAAGGCGGTGCGGCACCTGGCGGGAGCAAGAGCAGGGACTGCCTTGGAGCTGGCCGTGCTGGGGGCTGCCAGAGCAGCCTCCAGGGCAGAGCCGTGGTGGGGGCCAGAGCCTGGGGCTGTCCCCGCGAGCCTGGGCAGGGGAAAGGAGCCTCCTGCGTCCCCAGGAGCCGCAGGAGTCATGAGAGCGTGGTGCTGGGGAACGGGGCAGCGCTGCTTGCTGAGTCCCTGCGTGCCCAGGAGGGGCCTGGGGCTGGTGGCAGAGGCGGAGGTGGGCAGGAAGCACGGCGGGGGCTGCTCTTCTTACTTGAGGCTGGCCACAGCGATGGCCTCTGGGAAGAGGAGGAGATGCCTCGGCTTGGCCCGCCGCTGCCGCATCACCCAGACGTGGCCGCTTTGCAGGATCCGGGGGCTCCTGCGCGACACGCAGGGTCTCTGCAGCGCGGAGGCTCTGGCCACGGAGGCTCTCCTCCCACGGAGCCCGTGGTGGGCGCCAGGCGCCCCGGGCTCGGGCTGCGTGCCGGGAGCGGGGCCGGGATCGGCCCTGCGGCCGCAGCAGTTTGCCTGCCCCATGGTGACTTGGGCAGGCAGGTGAAACCACCACCGTTCAATGCTATAATGTGCCACCAAACCGGGAGCCTGTGTCTCCCAACGCTGGCACAGCACCGAACTGAGGGCCGGGCCCCCATGGCCGTGGCTGAGGTCACAGCGGGAGCCCTCAGGGCACACTGTGATGCGGTGGCCGCGTCGGGGGCATCTCCGGGCGGTCCCGATGCGGGGTCTCCAGGCAGGGAAAGGGGAGTCTCTCCAGCCGCCCCGCCCATCCAACACCTCTGGATTTCCGTGGGGTGCTGTGAGGGGGCAGCTGGTGGGGCCAGGACCTCCTCCAGAGACTCTTCTGCATGCTGCTCTGCAGAGCTTCCAACAGCTGCAGGAATCCTCTCAGTCGCAATGTGTTTGCGTTAAGCCAGGGCTTCTCCCGAGCACTGGGGAGCCTGACTTGGGTGCCAAGCATGAGAAAAGAAAACACACACACTCCTTTCAAGTAAATAAAAAGAAAAGCCACTTTCCAACATGCAGCAGGTTTCGGTGCAGGCCCTGGGCCGCTGCTGCTGGCTTCTCTTGAGTGCTGCTGCCCTTCTGCAAAGGGAGTACTGGAAGGGCACTGCCCCTTCTCCCAAGCTCTCCCAGGTGGGAGTGGAAACCACTGCAGCCCACCTTGCAGCAGGAGCGTGCCAGAGTCAGCTGGCAAAAGCAGGAGCTAAGAGGGACACTTAGTGTGTGTCTTTGCCCCAGCTCTGTTGCATGTGGGCCCTTTTCCTCCTGCAGACACAAGTGGCTGGGCGCAGGCAGCGCGGGCTGTGACGTGCATCAGGCCATCCCCGTGAATAAGGGCCAAGGGGAAGAGAGCAAACCTTCCGCACCAGAGCCCCTCCTTCTGCGCCCTTTCAGTGGCCTTTTCCAGGCAAAAAGCTGCTGTGTGGCTCCAAAGTGACAGAGGCGGCCCCGTGGGGCTCATTCGGGTGAGCCGCAGCAGTTCTCCTGGTGCGTACGTCCGTCCAGCCGGAGGTCCTGTCCAGAGGCCAGCAAAGGGCAGATGTCTTTGCAACACACACGAGGTGGATGCAGACCTGTTTGGTATTACCTTCAAGTACATGCCATGTCTGCAAGATTTCCAAACTAATAGCCTTGCAAATGAAGGAAGCTGAGAAGCTTCAAGGCCCACTTTGAAGGGCAGAGTTCAACAGGCAGGACAAATGGGAAAGGGCAGCAGTGAAGGTGGAGGGGCTTAGCCCAGGAGACCGGCACAGTGGAGAGAGGCTAAAGAAAGCTGCCTTGGCAACTTCTGTCATAAATTGAAGGAATGGTGCTCAACTTGAACAGCAACATTCAGAACGGTTAATGTGGATCCACCAAGGCTCGATCTTTGTCTCTCTGTCTTTGTCTTGTATCTTTGCCCTTGCCTTTGCCTTAGTCTTTCTCTTTGTCTTTGTTTTGGCTCTGGTTTTGTCTCTGGCCCTGCTTTTAGCTTTGTCTTTGCGTAAGGGGAGAAGTGGCCTCCGATGGGCTCAGCAGAGGCAGAGAGCGTGCCTGGGGAAGGGCAAAAAGGACGCTTGTGCTCTGTGTCAAGGTGGTGCGTGCAGCCTCTCTGGCATGCTGGTGCTGGTGGCAGCACTCAAGAGCAAAGGGTTTTAGCAGGAACACTGTCTACGGTGCCGTCAAGATTATGTCCTACGCTAACAGTCTCCTTGGGGATGTCCAGGGGGGCATCTGGCTCTATCTTCTTCACTCCTTCCCACCAGATATCTACACACTTTGCTAAAATGCTCCATGAGCATCCTCCTCTCCAGGCTGAACTAGCCTAGCTCTCTCCACCTCTCCTCACATGTCAGATGCTGCCGTCCCTTCCTCGTCTTTGTGGCTCTTCGCTTGGAGCCTCTCCAACAGGTCCGTGTCTTTCTTGTGCTACGAAGTCCTGCACAGAACACAGCACTTCAGATGTGGCCTCAGCAGGGCTGAGTAGAGGGGAGGATCCCCTCTTTCCACTCGCTGGCCACACTGTACCTAAAGCAGCCCAGGATCCCATCACCGTGCTTGCACGGAAGGCCCATTTCTGGATCCTAGTCAGTCTGTCGTCCACCAAGACTCCCACCCACATCCTTCTCTCCAGAGTTGCACTCCAGCCTGTTCTGGTGCCTCTCATTTTTACTCCAAAGGGGCAGGACTTTGCCGTTGCCATTTTGAACTTCATGAGGTTCCTGTGGTTCCATAGGAACTTAAGGAAAAATTTCTTAACAGTGAGGGTGACAGAGCACTGGAACAGGCTGCCCAGAGAGGTTGTAGAGTCTCCTTCTCTGGAGATCTTCAAAACCCGCTTGGATGCAGTCCTGTGCCACGTGCTCTAGGTGTCCCTGCGTATGCAGGGGGGTTGGACTAGATGATCTCTAGAGGTCCCTTCCAACCCTAAGCATTCTATGATTCTATGATTCTATGATTCTGTGTGCCCATGTCTCCAGCCTGCCGAGTTCCTCCTGAATGCAGCATAGCCAGCTGAGGTATCGGCAACGAGCCCAGTTCTGTGTGACCTGAGACCTTGCTGAGGTCTCTCTGCGCAGGCAGTCACGTTTGCAGAAATGTCGGATAGAGGAGGCTCTTAAGAGCACCTTAACCAACATTTAGGCAACACACATTCATGTTACTGGACGAAAGCGTGCTTGAGAGCAGGCAGCACATTCAGATGTCTGATCGTGCACTGCATATCACTTTATCGAATGCTTCTGCGGTCAGCAGCATCTGTAGGGGTAAGAAGCAGGAGGAGCATACGAACTGTTGAGGAAAGGGAGATGCTGTGCTTGCATGCTATGAAAAACCTGGATAGCGCCTGCGTACCTGCACATAAGTGAACCGTAAGTTCCCTGTTCCCTAGAGAATGAAAACGGAACTAACTTTGAGGTTCCTGCCCAGTGCTTAGAGACATGCTTAGACATGCTTGGAGATGGTCTCCAGGATGGACTGCTCCATGCCCTTTGGAAGGTGGAGGTGAGCTTGACTGTCCCCTTGTTCCTGGTTCCTCCTTCTTTTCCTTTTGGATGAATGGAGTGATGGTGGCCTTCTCCCAGTTGCCCAGCAGCTCTCCTGTTCTCCAAGACCTCTCGAAAAGGACAGAGAGTGGCTTAGCAATAATGCCTGCCAGTTCCCTCGGCCCATGCGGGTGCATCCCCTTGGGGCCCATAAATTGGTGGGTGTCCAGCTCCCCTAAATAACCTCTAAGGCAAGGCTGTTAGAGCAGGGGAAGGTCTTTGTGTCTCCAGAGAGAAAGTTTGCCTTCGTTGCTCCCACAGCAGGGCTGGTTAGCAGCCTTGCCAACTTCTTTGGCAAGACAAGCAGAAGGGCTTCTTGAAATAGCTCAGTAGCAAAAGGAAGACTAGGGAAAATGTGGGTGTGGTGGCGAACGGGGTGGGTGCCCCGGTTCCCAAAGACACCGGAAACCCAGAGTTCCCCAATGCCACCTTTGTCTCAGTGCTTCCTAAGGGCAGCCCTCTGGAATTGGAGAGCCTGGAGAGAAGAGGGCAAGTCTGGAAGATGTGCCCTTGGTTGAGAAAGATGCACTTCGAGATCCCTTAGCTGAAGTTGACAGGCAGCACTCCATGCCTCGGAGGCAGTGTGCCTCGGAGGCAATGTGCCTCAGAGTGCTGCGGGAGCTGGTAGATGATATTGCTAAGGCGCTCTCCATCATCTTTGGAAGGTCGTGGAGAAGAGGAAGGAAGGCAAATTCTTGCGAGTCTCCAAAAAGGGAAAGAAGGATGCAAGTGCAGGTGAGTCAGCCTCACCTCCATCCCTGGAGAGGTGAAGAACAAGTGAACCTCGATGGGGTCTCTAAGCATGTGGAGGACAAGGAGGTGCTCAGGAGAGGTCAGCATGGATTCACCAAGGGGATATTTTGTTTAACCCGTGAGATCACCTTCTCTGAAGCTAATAAATAGCTGACGGGATAGATGAGAGGAGAGCAGCAGATGTCGTCTACCTTGCCTTGAGCCAGGCTTTTGACAGCGTCTCCCATCAGCTGTTCACAGGCAAGCGGAGGAAGTGTGGCTTAGATGGGTGGACACCGATGTGCATGTGAGCACTGGCTGAATGGCAGAGCTCAGCCTTTTGTGATGAGTGGCAGAGAGGCTGGTTGCAGGCCTGTAGCTAGCGGTGTCCCCCTGAGGTCCGTATTGCTTGCAATCCTGTTCAATGTATTCCTCACTGAGCTGGCTGAAGGGCCAGAGGGTCTGCTTGGCGGGATTGCGGATGATACAAATGTGGGAAGCATGGCAGATACACCCCAGGGATCCAGGCAAGCTGGAGAGTTAGGCAAAGAGGAAGCCATGACGTTCAGAACAGGCAAGCTCAGGGTGCTGCACGTAGGGAGGACTAAGCCAGTGCAGCAGGCCTGGCTGAGGGCTGAGCTGCTGGAGAGCAACTCTGCCGAGAAGGGCCTGGGAGTCCTGGTGGAAAAGAAGCTGAGCGTGGGCCAGCAATGCATCCCTGTGGCCCAGGGAGACATGCAGCTACTGGAGAGAGTCTAGCGACGAGCTTGAGAGGTGATTAGGGGACGGGAGCATCTCTCCTGTGAGGAGAGGCCGCAAGAGCTGGGCCTGTTGAGCCTCGTGAAGGGAAGACGGAGAGGAGATCTTATCAGCGTCTCCATAGCTTAAGGTAGGTAGGGCGTGAAGAGCATGGGGCCACAGTCTTTTCAGTGGTGTGCAGTGATACGAGAAGAGGCAAGAGGACACCAACCGAAGGGCAGGAGGTTCCCCTGGAATTTGAGGAAAATAAGTTGGAGTGTGTTTTGTTTTGCTTTTTTTTTTTGGTGTTGGGAAACACTGGAACCCTAGAATGCAGAAAAACACTCTCTCCTTCCAAAAATGTGGGTGATGAAAGACTGCTCCGTATAGCCTTTAGCTCCTTACTCTCTCTGTACATGGAAATGCATCCAAATTGGGGAAATTTATCATCACTTCTACATGAAACAGGGAAAGAACACACGAGAACGCATGGAACTCCGGAAAGTCCGGCAAGAGGAAAAGCATGGGAATGAAAAGGTGATGTGAGTTTCAGAAGTGGTTTTAGCAAGCACCACCAAGGTGGACATGCATTCCTCGTGTTGCTCTGGCTTCTATAGTCAGTAGAATTCAGACTCTTCATGCATTTCAATGGCAGCGTCTGAAGAGCCATCAAGAGAAGCAGCCAAAGGCTGCTCTTGCCCGGTGCCGCAAGGAAGCAGATGTGCACGTTGGCATCTCCTTGCAAAGCCAGGAGGTGGTTACTGAGCGCTGAGGAGGGCAGCCCTTCCTTTGAGGAAAAGTGCCCGTTTCCGGGCTCTTCAGCCCAGCACGGCCGCTTCTGCTGGTGGCTTGCCGTGGGCAGGGAGCACAGCGCAGCCGCGGGACCTCACACACAGCACGTCAAAGGTTCCTTTGGTCTTTGGCCCTTCGGTGCCCACCACAAGGGCACAGGCACCACGGGGAAGCCTGTGGGAAGGCGTGCATCAGGCTGCACAGCTGGAGGCACAAGAGGAGGGAAAACAAGGAAACAGGAAGACAAGGAGACAAAATAACTGTTTTATTGGGGCTGAACAACAAGAGGCGGGGAGCCGCTTTCAGACGCTTGCTCTGCAGACAAGGATTCTCCTCCCCTCCTTGGTCTCCACCCAGGCCTCTTGCAGTGCCACGGGCTGCCAGGGAAGGAACGTTGCCTCCGTATCTGCAGGAACGGCAGAGGAGAAAGACAAGAACATTCAGGAAGGTTTTAGCAACCAGGAAGGGCAGGCTGCTGGGAGCTGCTTTCCCTTTGCTGCCACCCGAGGGCAGGCACCAGGGAGGCACACAGCAGTGTTGTAGAGGAAAACGCCCTGAGCAGCACTGCGGCTCGCAGCTGCTCCTGCGGCCCTACTTCCCGGGTCCTTTACCTGCCCCATTCATCAGGTCGCCTAGGCAAAACACCACCAATACTAACCAGTCTGTGCTGGGTCGCTGACATGCCGGTGCTCGTGAGGGCTGCTCAGGCCGGAGGAGGTGGAAGGAGCCAGATGACACTTAGCAAGCGCCTGGGCTGCACTCTGCTGCGGGCTCTTGCCCTCTTCCTGCAGCGCGGACGCCTGCTGCTCTGTTGGGCATTCCTGCCAAGACAGTGTTGCATGTGAGACGTTTGGGCCCTGAGCTCTTGCTGCTTTTCTTCTGGAAGCCGATGGGGAGCACTGGGGTGAGCTGAGTTAGGGTGGGCAGGCCAAGCCACCAGTAGCCTCTGGGGCAAAGTCCCCTTCTTGCACAGCTTGCGTGTTCCTGCTGCAAACGCTTTGCTCTCTTAGCAGCAGCGTTAGCAGAGGCTCCTGCGGCTCTTAGTCGCTCCTACCTTCTCCTCTGTGCAGCGCCTCTGCTGCTCTTCCAGGCGCTTGGCGAGCTTGGCGTTGCACCCCTCTATGCACGTGCAGTGCTGTTTGCTGGGGTGCGCTAGCCCTTCCTCCATGTCCAGCTCCAGGCAAGCTTGCTCCACAGCCTTGCCCACGAGCCACTCCAGCAATGGCTGGACCTTGGTGTCAAAGTCCAGCGGCTGAGCATGGCGGTCACGGAAAGAGAGAGAAAAGGCCCTTGATCACGATGTGCCTTAACGGCGCAACAGGTAAAAGAGGAGCAGCAAAGCCCTTGTGCTCTAGGCGGTGCTGAGCTGTGCCCGCGGGGGCCCCTTGCCAGCTCTGGCAGGAAGGCCGAGCACCAACGGTGACTCTGTGACGAGGGGGACGGCTTTGGAGTCTTCCTGCGGCCCACCCCTTGCCCCATACCTCTAAGAATGCTGCTTGCACAGCCACATCTCCGCCTCCTGGTGTCCTGGCGGAGAGGGGAGAGGCTGATCTCACCTCCTGGCTCTCCCCTTGCAACTCAACTTTCTTGCTGAGTTGCTCTTCTGAGGGCAGCTCTGCAAAGGAAAAGCTCCCCGTTGCATGCTGTTTGGCTTGCAGTCATCGTGGTTAAGCCTCCCGCTTCTCTAGGGAGAGCAAGAGCCAAAGAAGGGACTGCAAAGGGACTTCAATGCAAGAAAAAGCAAGAGCTACAAGGCAGCCTAGAGCTGAGAGCAGGTTTCCCCCTCTGATGGGGCCGGCTCCCTAGATTTCCCTGATGTCTGCAGCACGTTGCGGGCTACAGCTCCTGCAAGGACATTTCCCAGAGCAGCTTTTAGAGGCCAAGGTGTACACCAGGAGCCTTCAGCTAGCTCTCCTTGAAGAAGAAAGGAAGAGTTCTTGGCAGAGGGCCATGGGGCAAGGGCACAAAGCACACGCAGAGCGCAGCTACCAAGCTTCTCCTCTGGCAGAAGGCAGCTGCACGGTTTGGTGGTGTCGTTTGCAAACTCACCCGTCGAGGAGCAGAGCCCCTCTTCCAGGGCGTCCGGGAGCTGGACGCGGTAGTGCTTGGCCTCGGCCTGCGAGAAAGACACCCAGCTTACAAAGGCGCCCCTCAGCAGCACACAGGCCCCGAGCAAGCTGCTTCAGCAAGGCCCTCGCGTGCCAGCGGCTCCAGAGAGAAGCCAGAGGTGCTGAGCCAGCTGCTGCAGAGACCCTTGGTGTGGCAAGCGCAATGCATCTGTGGCCCCCGGCGCTGCTCCTGGCCAAGGCTTGTGCTGCAGCTGTGACCAGCGCGGCGGCTCCCGCGCACTGCGCCACGTGGGGTGACTCTGCAGCCTGAAATGACACCTCCCTCCCGCCAGTGGCTGGCCAGGGCCCGCGGGAAGGGAGCCCCTGCTTACGTCTGCCAAGACCAGGCTCCGCACCATCTCTGCAGGCAGCCCCTAGGCAAGAGAGCAGAGAAGCGCCGTGAGCAGCTCGTGCCAGGGGCTCCCTGCAAGGCAAGGGGCTCTCTTGGCAGGGCGCAGAGCCTGGCCACACTTACAGCGCTCGAGGAGCGGACGGCCTCCACGAGGAAGCGCAGGGAGGGCAGGCGCGTCACCCTGGGTCCCCGCTCTCCTCGGCTGGGCATGGCAGGCACAAACAAAGAGCTCTGTTAGCCCCAGCACCCTCTGCTCCCTCCCGGCCACCAGCCCAGTGTCTCCACACCACCCCAGCGCAGGAGAGCTTGGCGCAGCGCTCGCTTGGCTGGCAGCTCCGCTCTGGAGCCGTCTCCTCGCACTGCTCCTGTGCTCTGCAGGCTTTTGTGCACGGCAGCGCAGAGCATCACCTCTGGCGGCCCGTCCATGGCTGCGCGGAGCTGTGCGGATGTCTCCGTGGCCTTGGAGCTCATTCACAGGCACCAGGCTGAGCTCCTGATGCCGCTGTGGGCAGGGACTCGGCTCCGCGCTGGCTGTCCCTTTCCCCCAGCGCACGGCTGCCTTTCTGGGGACAGCTCCACCTGGAGCTCCCCTCCGCCCCCAGCCCTGGTGCCGCCCGCAGCACCCGGGAAGCTCCCTGCGTCCCCTGTGAGGGCTCACCTGAGCATGGCCTGCAGCCAGCACTCCTTCGCCTGCCGTGACCTGCAGAGCACGGCAGAAACAGCCTCAGGCTCTGCTGCTGCTGCTCCCCCTCTGGACACACGCAGCCCCAGACGCGTGGCGCCCACTTGGCACTGCTCCCATGGGCTCTTGTGAGCCGAAGCCCCCTGCTCTCCACCCCGCCACAGTGCCCCTGCACTTTGTCCCCCCTGCAGTGTCCACGGTGGGGGCAGAGGCTGCCTTGTGCACGCCTGCGCGTGCCTCAGGTGCCCTTTGCTGAGCAGCTCTCTGCAATCGAGCGCCTACGCTGGGCTGCAGAGCCATTGGAACGCTCACAGAAGCAGGAGGGCGCGCAAGACACCCTGGGCTCCCTGCGGCAAGAGCCTGTGGCTGAGCTCTGCCCTTCCTCCTGCAAAGGAGGCTGCCTCCCTCCCTCTCTCCCTGCCTCCCTGCCTCCTTCCATCCCTTCCTGCCTCCCAGCTGCTGAGGCTGTGCCTTGCCCGCAGGGAAAGGCCCCAGGACTCACCAGAAGGTGACGACGCGCACCGCACCGGGCCACACCAGGACAAGGCTATTGGGACGGGAGAGGCTGAAAGGCTCGTCCTCGTCCCACTCCTCATCCTCCTCCCTTTTCTGCGGCCTCTTGCCGCGGGGCTCGCTGGGCGCCTGCTCCTCGCCGCACAGCACCCACAGCTGGCTCAGCAGCACCACGTGCTTGAGCCAGAAGGCGGTGCGGCACCTGGCGGGAGCAAGAGCAGGGACTGCCTTGGAGCTGGCCGTGCTGGGGGCTGCCAGAGCAGCCTCCAGGGCAGAGCCGTGGTGGGGGCCAGAGCCTGGGGCTGTCCCCGCGAGCCTGGGCAGGGGAAAGGAGCCTCCTGCGTCCCCAGGAGCCGCAGGAGTCATGAGAGCGTGGTGCTGGGGAACGGGGCAGCGCTGCTTGCTGAGTCCCTGCGTGCCCAGGAGGGGCCTGGGGCTGGTGGCAGAGGCGGAGGTGGGCAGGAAGCACGGCGGGGGCTGCTCTTCTTACTTGAGGCTGGCCACAGCGATGGCCTCTGGGAAGAGGAGGAGATGCCTCGGCTTGGCCCGCCGCTGCCGCATCACCCAGACGTGGCCGCTTTGCAGGATCCGGGGGCTCCTGCGCGACACGCAGGGTCTCTGCAGCGCGGAGGCTCTGGCCACGGAGGCTCTCCTCCCACGGAGCCCGTGGTGGGCGCCAGGCGCCCCGGGCTCGGGCTGCGTGCCGGGAGCGGGGCCGGGATCGGCCCTGCGGCCGCAGCAGTTTGCCTGCCCCATGGTGACTTGGGCAGGCAGGTGAAACCACCACCGTTCAATGCTATAATGTGCCACCAAACCGGGAGCCTGTGTCTCCCAACGCTGGCACAGCACCGAACTGAGGGCCGGGCCCCCGTGGCCGTGGCTGAGGTCACAGCGGGAGCCCTCAGGGCACACTGTGATGCGGTGGCCGCGTCGGGGGCATCTCCGGGCGGTCCCGATGCGGGGTCTCCAGGCAGGGAAAGGGGAGTCTCTCCAGCCGCCCCGCCCATCCAACACCTCTGGATTTCCGTGGGGTGCTGTGAGGGGGCAGCTGGTGGGGCCAGGACCTCCTCCAGAGACTCTTCTGCATGCTGCTCTGCAGAGCTTCCAACAGCTGCAGGAATCCTCTCAGTCGCAATGTGTTTGCGTTAAGCCAGGGCTTCTCCCGAGCACTGGGGAGCCTGACTTGGGTGCCAAGCATGAGAAAAGAAAACACACACACTCCTTTCAAGTAAATAAAAAGAAAAGCCACTTTCCAACATGCAGCAGGTTTCGGTGCAGGCCCTGGGCCGCTGCTGCTGGCTTCTCTTGAGTGCTGCTGCCCTTCTGCAAAGGGAGTACTGGAAGGGCACTGCCCCTTCTCCCAAGCTCTCCCAGGTGGGAGTGGAAACCACTGCAGCCCACCTTGCAGCAGGAGCGTGCCAGAGTCAGCTGGCAAAAGCAGGAGCTAAGAGGGACACTTAGTGTGTGTCTTTGCCCCAGCTCTGTTGCATGTGGGCCCTTTTCCTCCTGCAGACACAAGTGGCTGGGCGCAGGCAGCGCGGGCTGTGACGTGCATCAGGCCATCCCCGTGAATAAGGGCCAAGGGGAAGAGAGCAAACCTTCCGCACCAGAGCCCCTCCTTCTGCGCCCTTTCAGTGGCCTTTTCCAGGCAAAAAGCTGCTGTGTGGCTCCAAAGTGACAGAGGCGGCCCCGTGGGGCTCATTCGGGTGAGCCGCAGCAGTTCTCCTGGTGCGTACGTCCGTCCAGCCGGAGGTCCTGTCCAGAGGCCAGCAAAGGGCAGATGTCTTTGCAACACACACGAGGTGGATGCAGACCTGTTTGGTATTACCTTCAAGTACATGCCATGTCTGCAAGATTTCCAAACTAATAGCCTTGCAAATGAAGGAAGCTGAGAAGCTTCAAGGCCCACTTTGAAGGGCAGAGTTCAACAGGCAGGACAAATGGGAAAGGGCAGCAGTGAAGGTGGAGGGGCTTAGCCCAGGAGACCGGCACAGTGGAGAGAGGCTAAAGAAAGCTGCCTTGGCAACTTCTGTCATAAATTGAAGGAATGGTGCTCAACTTGAACAGCAACATTCAGAACGGTTAATGTGGATCCACCAAGGCTCGATCTTTGTCTCTCTGTCTTTGTCTTGTATCTTTGCCCTTGCCTTTGCCTTAGTCTTTCTCTTTGTCTTTGTTTTGGCTCTGGTTTTGTCTCTGGCCCTGCTTTTAGCTTTGTCTTTGCGTAAGGGGAGAAGTGGCCTCCGATGGGCTCAGCAGAGGCAGAGAGCGTGCCTGGGGAAGGGCAAAAAGGACGCTTGTGCTCTGTGTCAAGGTGGTGCGTGCAGCCTCTCTGGCATGCTGGTGCTGGTGGCAGCACTCAAGAGCAAAGGGTTTTAGCAGGAACACTGTCTACGGTGCCGTCAAGATTATGTCCTACGCTAACAGTCTCCTTGGGGATGTCCAGGGGGGCATCTGGCTCTATCTTCTTCACTCCTTCCCACCAGATATCTACACACTTTGCTAAAATGCTCCATGAGCATCCTCCTCTCCAGGCTGAACTAGCCTAGCTCTCTCCACCTCTCCTCACATGTCAGATGCTGCCGTCCCTTCCTCGTCTTTGTGGCTCTTCGCTTGGAGCCTCTCCAACAGGTCCGTGTCTTTCTTGTGCTACGAAGTCCTGCACAGAACACAGCACTTCAGATGTGGCCTCAGCAGGGCTGAGTAGAGGGGAGGATCCCCTCTTTCCACTCGCTGGCCACACTGTACCTAAAGCAGCCCAGGATCCCATCACCGTGCTTGCACGGAAGGCCCATTTCTGGATCCTAGTCAGTCTGTCGTCCACCAAGACTCCCACCCACATCCTTCTCTCCAGAGTTGCACTCCAGCCTGTTCTGGTGCCTCTCATTTTTACTCCAAAGGGGCAGGACTTTGCCGTTGCCATTTTGAACTTCATGAGGTTCCTGTGGTTCCATAGGAACTTAAGGAAAAATTTCTTAACAGTGAGGGTGACAGAGCACTGGAACAGGCTGCCCAGAGAGGTTGTAGAGTCTCCTTCTCTGGAGATCTTCAAAACCCGCTTGGATGCAGTCCTGTGCCACGTGCTCTAGGTGTCCCTGCGTATGCAGGGGGGTTGGACTAGATGATCTCTAGAGGTCCCTTCCAACCCTAAGCATTCTATGATTCTATGATTCTATGATTCTGTGTGCCCATGTCTCCAGCCTGCCGAGTTCCTCCTGAATGCAGCATAGCCAGCTGAGGTATCGGCAACGAGCCCAGTTCTGTGTGACCTGAGACCTTGCTGAGGTCTCTCTGCGCAGGCAGTCACGTTTGCAGAAATGTCGGATAGAGGAGGCTCTTAAGAGCACCTTAACCAACATTTAGGCAACACACATTCATGTTACTGGACGAAAGCGTGCTTGAGAGCAGGCAGCACATTCAGATGTCTGATCGTGCACTGCATATCACTTTATCGAATGCTTCTGCGGTCAGCAGCATCTGTAGGGGTAAGAAGCAGGAGGAGCATACGAACTGTTGAGGAAAGGGAGATGCTGTGCTTGCATGCTATGAAAAACCTGGATAGCGCCTGCGTACCTGCACATAAGTGAACCGTAAGTTCCCTGTTCCCTAGAGAATGAAAACGGAACTAACTTTGAGGTTCCTGCCCAGTGCTTAGAGACATGCTTAGACATGCTTGGAGATGGTCTCCAGGATGGACTGCTCCATGCCCTTTGGAAGGTGGAGGTGAGCTTGACTGTCCCCTTGTTCCTGGTTCCTCCTTCTTTTCCTTTTGGATGAATGGAGTGATGGTGGCCTTCTCCCAGTTGCCCAGCAGCTCTCCTGTTCTCCAAGACCTCTCGAAAAGGACAGAGAGTGGCTTAGCAATAATGCCTGCCAGTTCCCTCGGCCCATGCGGGTGCATCCCCTTGGGGCCCATAAATTGGTGGGTGTCCAGCTCCCCTAAATAACCTCTAAGGCAAGGCTGTTAGAGCAGGGGAAGGTCTTTGTGTCTCCAGAGAGAAAGTTTGCCTTCGTTGCTCCCACAGCAGGGCTGGTTAGCAGCCTTGCCAACTTCTTTGGCAAGACAAGCAGAAGGGCTTCTTGAAATAGCTCAGTAGCAAAAGGAAGACTAGGGAAAATGTGGGTGTGGTGGCGAACGGGGTGGGTGCCCCGGTTCCCAAAGACACCGGAAACCCAGAGTTCCCCAATGCCACCTTTGCCTCAGTGCTTCCTAAGGGCAGCCCTCTGGAATTGGAGAGCCTGGAGAGAAGAGGGCAAGTCTGGAAGATGTGCCCTTGGTTGAGAAAGATGCACTTCGAGATCCCTTAGCTGAAGTTGACAGGCAGCACTCCATGCCTCGGAGGCAGTGTGCCTCGGAGGCAATGTGCCTCAGAGTGCTGCGGGAGCTGGTAGATGATATTGCTAAGGCGCTCTCCATCATCTTTGGAAGGTCGTGGAGAAGAGGAAGGAAGGCAAATTCTTGCGAGTCTCCAAAAAGGGAAAGAAGGATGCAAGTGCAGGTGAGTCAGCCTCACCTCCATCCCTGGAGAGGTGAAGAACAAGTGAACCTCGATGGGGTCTCTAAGCATGTGGAGGACAAGGAGGTGCTCAGGAGAGGTCAGCATGGATTCACCAAGGGGATATTTTGTTTAACCCGTGAGATCACCTTCTCTGAAGCTAATAAATAGCTGACGGGATAGATGAGAGGAGAGCAGCAGATGTCGTCTACCTTGCCTTGAGCCAGGCTTTTGACAGCGTCTCCCATCAGCTGTTCACAGGCAAGCGGAGGAAGTGTGGCTTAGATGGGTGGACACCGATGTGCATGTGAGCACTGGCTGAATGGCAGAGCTCAGCCTTTTGTGATGAGTGGCAGAGAGGCTGGTTGCAGGCCTGTAGCTAGCGGTGTCCCCCTGAGGTCCGTATTGCTTGCAATCCTGTTCAATGTATTCCTCACTGAGCTGGCTGAAGGGCCAGAGGGTCTGCTTGGCGGGATTGCGGATGATACAAATGTGGGAAGCATGGCAGATACACCCCAGGGATCCAGGCAAGCTGGAGAGTTAGGCAAAGAGGAAGCCATGACGTTCAGAACAGGCAAGCTCAGGGTGCTGCACGTAGGGAGGACTAAGCCAGTGCAGCAGGCCTGGCTGAGGGCTGAGCTGCTGGAGAGCAACTCTGCCGAGAAGGGCCTGGGAGTCCTGGTGGAAAAGAAGCTGAGCGTGGGCCAGCAATGCATCCCTGTGGCCCAGGGAGACATGCAGCTACTGGAGAGAGTCTAGCGACGAGCTTGAGAGGTGATTAGGGGACGGGAGCATCTCTCCTGTGAGGAGAGGCCGCAAGAGCTGGGCCTGTTGAGCCTCGTGAAGGGAAGACGGAGAGGAGATCTTATCAGCGTCTCCATAGCTTAAGGTAGGTAGGGCGTGAAGAGCATGGGGCCACAGTCTTTTCAGTGGTGTGCAGTGATACGAGAAGAGGCAAGAGGACACCAACCGAAGGGCAGGAGGTTCCCCTGGAATTTGAGGAAAATAAGTTGGAGTGTGTTTTGTTTTGCTTTTTTTTTTTGGTGTTGGGAAACACTGGAACCCTAGAATGCAGAAAAACACTCTCTCCTTCCAAAAATGTGGGTGATGAAAGACTGCTCCGTATAGCCTTTAGCTCCTTACTCTCTCTGTACATGGAAATGCATCCAAATTGGGGAAATTTATCATCACTTCT